>NW_020897727.1:6286169-6512136 GCF_003984885.1 Neopelma chrysocephalum
CCGGGGTCCCCAAGGCCTCCCGCGTGTCCCAAGCCCCGCTGTGGGGTCTCCACACCCCCCCTGTGAGGCCACACCCTTCTGTTTTAGGGCTCTTGCCCCTCCCCTTTCGGTTCTACATCCCCCTCCTTGACGTCCCTAACCCCTCCCGTGTGTTCCCAGCCCTAATTTGGGGTCTCCGTGCCCCCCACATGAGGCCTCACCGGCCTGTTTTGGGGCTCTGACCCCTCCCCTTTGGGTTTTACATGCCCTTCCTTGGGGTCCCCAGCTCCCCCTTTGGGGTCCTCGGCCCTCCTCCGTGTTCCCCAATACTCCTCTGAGGTCTCCAACCCACGCTTTTGAGGCTCTAGACTGCCCTTGGTGTCTCCAAGCCTCTCCTTTCAGATCTTCAGCCCTCCTTTGGGGTCCTCTACCCACTTCTTTGAGACTCCAGAACCCCCCTTTGGGGTCTCTAAGCCCCTCTTTTGGAATTCTCAACTCCACCTTTTGGGTCCCCAACCCATTCCTTTGAGACTTCAATACCTTCTCGGAGTCCCCACCCCCTCTTTAGGGTTCCTAAGCCCCTCCTTTTGGACCCTAACCCCTCCTTTGGTGTCCCCAAATCCCCCTTTGGGGTCCCAATCACCCTTTACACCCTTTTGCCCCTCTAGAAGCTCCTAAACTCCCTCAGGGCCACCAATCCCCTTTTCTGGAACCTCAGTTCCCTGTATTGGGGTCCCAACTCACTCTTTGAGGATCCTCAAAGCCTCCTTCGGGGTCTTTGTATGGGGTTCCCGAGGCCTCTCTTTGGAATCCCAACCCCTTAAAATCCCTCTCATTTCTAGATGAGTGGCCCAAAAACTCCCACTTGTGACTTCCGGTGTCACTGTGACCCTGGCTCAGGGTGGGGGAACACCCCAGGACACACTGGGGATGGTGTGGGGGTGCTGGGATCCCCCTTGGCATCATCCCAGCCATGTGGGCCATGAGGATAAAGCAATTTTGGGCTCAATGTGGGCTAAACAGGAGCTGCTTATATTTTGGATCTATGATGAGGATATTTTGCTGTGAAAAACAACCATTTCTGCCAAACCCAGCCTTTGTCTGTGGCCAATTTTGGCTCGGGGGGGTGTGGTTGTGGTGTAATGTTTCCAGTGGTAAAGGCTGGTGGTCCCCAATTAATCCTGTAATTTTTGGATCAACGGAGGCAGAAGGGGCTGGTGGACTGTGGGGACAACGGCACAGCTTGGTCGTATACCTTCTCCATCTCTCCCTGGACATGGGATGTGCTTTTCTTTTCCCTTTTCTTTTTTTGAAGGGTTTTTAATTAACTTCCTGTTTCAATGGTGGGATAATGAGTTTTAAGCAGCACATGATTCCAGTAAAGAGGTCAAACCGGCAATGGGGATGTCAAAAGAAATTAAGTTAGGAATTAAGAAGAGATCCAGGGGAGAAAAAAAAAAGCCCAGTGAGGGAGGGAGATGCTGCCGAGGACAAGGCTCTGCTCCCCCCTCCTTGGCTTACCACCCCCCAAAACGATCCTGACGGCGCCTTTCACCTCGTTTGGCCTCGAATCGCCGCCTTCCTGGAGACCATCACACCCCCAGGCAGGCAGCTCTGCTTCCAGAGCCTTTCCCTTCCCGCCACGGATTTGCCAGGTCCGGCCCAAGTGGGCTCTGCTTTGCGTCAGCTGTGATGGGTCTGACTCCTGCAGGGGCTGGAGATGGGGGGCCAAATTTTACTCCGATGCTCTTGCGTGTCTCCAAGCCCACCCCGGTGCGGCTCTGGGTGTTTCGGGGCTGTGGGCACTGCAGATCCACCTGGTTCCTCCGGCACATCCATGGCACTGCTCCCGTGGTATTTACCTGCAGTGTTTGCTTATGCCAAGATAACTAGACAACCATTTAATTAAACACAACATCGTTAATTGCATGGATTTGAGGGGCTGGGGGTGAGTGAACACCAATAAAGCACCCAAATTTCCGCTCCCCAGGAGGGAGCAGGGGGATGGTGGCAATTCCTGGCTCTTTGTGCTGGGAGAAGCAGTGGCAGCATCCCTTGAGGGAATGAGGGGACATTGTCACTCCCTTGGGGGGGTTGCATCCCCCCCTAAAATGATGCCCAAAAAGCTTTGATGGAGCCAGTGGGTGCTGGAAACAGGGTTACGCCCCTTCCCTGGGGAGGAGAGCTCAGCTCCAAGGAGGAAACAGGTTGCAGTCCTTCCCCTGGAACATTCCTTGCCAGTGTCCTTTTAATTAGCTTTTTGGCACCATCCCAAAGCCTCTTAGATCCCCCTAGGCCTGAGAATTTGCGGTTACGTCAACCAACCTCCAAGGGCTGGATCCCCAGTGTGGCGATGTCCCTGAATCCCACATCCCCCTGTCCCATCACCTGGGGGGACCCATGGGTGCTCCTGCATGGGGACAAGCGTCCTGGTGCCGGTGACAGTGGCATAGCTGGGTGTCTCCCTGCTCCCTTCCCGATCCCGTTGTGTTTGCAGAGAGATTGTTATAGGGGAACCGAATAAATAGCGTGTTTTCCCGAGGAGTGAATTACACGCCTGCAGAGCAGAGATAATGCGGGAGCAGCCGTTTCCCCCATTGTGAGCGAGGTGACATCTTTTTATGGAGCTGTGTACATTTGTATTAGTGCCAATTAATCTGGGCTGATATTATTAGAGACGCGGGGAGAGGAGGTGGCGGCGCAGGAATGTAAATGGGAAGAGCCAAGGCACTGCCTCAGTCGTATTTCAGGGGTGAGGGGTGGGTGGCAGTGATGTTGGGAGCTGTGCTGAACACCCTGAGGGGTCTGGGTGTCCCAGCTGTTGGCACTGCCCACTGACACAGCTCTGCCTGGGTGCAGAAACAGCTTTTCCCAGGTCAAAATGTCCTATTTTATGTTTTTTTGTCCCAAGAGAGAGGGCTGGCACCACAGTGCCCCACCTGTGGAGGGGCCCTGCCACCTGCTGGCAGGAGAACCTGGCCCTGGGTGCCACTTTTCACCTACCTGAGGCTCAGACCCAGGCAGCTGCCAACAGCCTGGGGTCCTCTGTGGCCTGGGCATGGCTTGGGCATGGCTTGGACATGGACATGACATGGCTTGCACATGGCATGGGCACGGCTTGGACATGGCTTGAGCAAAGCCTCAGCATGGCTCAGGCATGTCCCTCCATGACTTAGCACGGCTTGGGCATGGCTTTGGCACTCCTTGGGCATGTCCCGTCACCACTTGGGCACGGCTTGGGCATGCCCTGTGCAAAGATGCTGCTGCAGAGTTCAGGGCTCCTGGGAGCTGGGGTGGCAGTATGGAAGGTTTTGGGGTTAAAACAAATCATAATCATGGAATTTATTAGGTTGGAAAAGTCCACTAAGATCATCGAGTCAACCATTAGCAGCACTGCCAAGGCCACCACTACACCATGCACCCCAGTGCCACATCTGCATGGCTTTTAAATCCTTCTGGGGAGGGTGACTCCTGTACCAGGGCTGGACAACCCTTTCCATGAAGAAATTTTCCCTAATAACCAGCCTAAACCTCCCCTGGTGCAAACAATGTTGGATGCCACTGAAACCAAGTGGGAATGTGGGGATGAGCAGCCCCCACCCCCCAAATTCAAAGCTGGAATGTGTCAATGCTTATTTCCCCCTCCCTCTTACTGACCTCTTGCTTTAGGGACAGTGCTCTAACTCCAAAAGGAGCGATCCCCCCATCCCTGGGGCTTGGGCAGTGAAACTGGGCTTCAGGATGGCATCCCTGTAGGGGGGTGCATCAGTGCTGTGCTCCTGTTCCCACTCTTCACAGCCCCCAGGGCTCTGGGTTTTCCTGCCTGAAGGCAATTCAGGGATGCAGGACTCCCTGGGTGAGTGTGGACCCATCACACACATACGGCCAGAGGGAGGTGGGAGCTGGGGTTTAAATTCCTGCTGTGCAAGGAACGGCCAGATTTGACTCAAAAGCAAGAAAAAAAATTCTAAGTCTTCAGCCCCTGCTTGCAGTGTGACAACCATGGTGGATCCCGTTATCCTCCAGGCTTTACGGAGAGGCTTAAAGCACCTCCGGCTCGGAAACTTGGATGTGGGGCTGAGAAGAAAGGCTGGCTGGATTTGGGGGGGCTTGAAGAGCAAACAGCTTGAGGAAAATATAGTGTGGTGGCAAGAAGCCAAAAAATCCCTCTGTAAAATTCCAGGCACTGTCTGTATGACCCACCCTGTAACCCCTCTGGGGCTGTCTGTGGAGTCATCCCCATCCATGAGGGTGTAGATTTGGGCTGAGGATGGTGCATCCCAGTGTGGTGCAGGGCTGGGATCCCTGGATGTGCTGGGTCCCATAGGTGCCCCCCTGTGCTGCTGGCACCCGTTGAGCAGGGAGTTAATCTGCAGCCAGGAGAAGCTGCCCAGCTTTGCATCCTTGCTGGAATTACATTGACAGGGGCCTGCAATCTTCCAAGTGACAAGTGCTGCTGGATAATGCAGGACTCAGCAAACCCGGGGGCTTTAGGGAGCTGAGAGGAGCTGATGGACTGGGGGGGTCGCCCGCTCAGCGGGAGGGGAATGTGGCTGAGAGCAGAGGGAGAGGATGGGGAAGGAAAAAACTACTCACATTTAGGGAGGAAAGGGATTAATTAAATATTTCAACCCCCAGAGCTGCGGGGATGATCCAAGCATCTCCCTGGGGAGTAGCATTCTAGAGGGAGTGGCACCCAAGGCAAGCCTCACTCGTGTCCTGGGCTTCAGTAAGGTGGGTGCTGCTTTGGGATGATATCCCTGCACCCATCCCAAGACCCTGGAGATATGTCCCATTCCTGCAGCAATCCCATGGCTCCTAGGGGATTCATTTCCAGGTGCCCAGGTGATGAATCTGGAGGTGTGGGAGAGCTGTGGTAACAACCAGGCATGAAATACTCCTCCTCCACCCCGTAGGTTTGCTGCCCTGGTGAAATATTGTAGAGGGAAAACATAAAAGTCCCATTTCCAGCTCCATAATATTTCCTGCCAAAACAAAGTAAAATGTGCTGCCTTAAATTTTCCGCAAAATTCTTTTGAGGTTATTTTTTTCCCTAAATTAAGCCATACTAATTATTTTCAGCCACTTTATCTCCACTCTGCAACACACCAGGAGGGTGCAGGCGGCAAGCATTTTAAGCCTCCATAAACAAAAGAGTAGTTTGGAAAATAATTCTATCAATTAATCAAATTAATCCTGCAGTTTTAGTTACAAGCCCCGAGTGGCGAAGATCCCAGCCGGCGGTTCCGAGCTATCTCTCATTGACAGCATCTCAATGTTGTGATTGCAACAGTAATTAAAGAATATAATACACCCGGCTTTGTGTCAGCTCCTACCCCCAGACCTCGGCGCTGCGCCGGCAGAGGTCAGCTTGAGGACAAAGTGGGGATGAACAAACTGGGCAGTCACCATCACTATCAACACCATCACCATCATAACTATCACCATCATCACCATCACCAGCACTGTCACCATCACCATCATCACCATCACCAACACTGTCACTATCATCACATCACCATCACAAATGGGTGATGATCAAACCAGGTCATCACCATCTCATCACCATCACCATCACCATCACCATTATCACCACCACAAACTGGGGATGAGCAAACTGGGTTGTCATTATCACCATCATCACCATCACAAACATCACCACCATCACCATCACAAATTGGTGATGACCAAACTGGACTGTTACCATCACATCTCCAGCACCGTCACCATCACTAACACCAGCACCATCATCATCATCACCATCAATATCACCAACGCCATCATGATCACAAATGGATAATGACCAAACTGTGCCATCACCACCACCAGCTGGTGATGACCAAACTGGACCATCACCATCGCGTTGGGCTTTTTTCCCCCCCGGGACAAGACACTCATATCATGAGCAGGACTCAGTCAGGGTGTGGTGTGAAGAGGAGCATCTTCACCATAAAGAAGCTCCACTGCTTTGCAAACAATTCAGAAGTGATGGCAGTGGCAACAACGTCCTCCCCAGTCACTTTACAGAGGACATTTTCCAGGGAGGAAGATCCCCCAAACATCACACAGACAGGGAATTTCTGTGAAAATATTGGAATATATTTGAAAAGATTAATCAGGTATGACTTTACAGTACCACCCCATATTTTCATCTCATACTTTATTTTAACAATATTAAAGAGGCACTTTAAAAGCACACAGACAACATCATAAAACAGGGTTTCCTGCTCTTTCTCTGCTTCTCTGGACAAAATATCAAAATAAAAACTTTTGACAGAACACATTGCACCCAAGGTAAATTACCTACAATAGTTTTTTATACAATACAAAGAATTGTAAAGATACATATTAACAGAATAAAGCCTCTTTTTTTTTCCTTTTAAATCTAAAACAAAACAAAAAAATCATTGCAGGACAGACGCAAAGTACTCTGACTGTTCATATCACATCAGTGCATTACTTCACCTCCTTGACTTGGGAGTATTTCAATAATATCTTTCCATGTCCTCGTTTGCACCTGAGATTTCTTTCCGGATTCAAAAGTTCGGTTGTAGAACATGCTCGTTTAATGTAACGGAACCTTTTCAACACGATGGAGTACCAGCATACAGGGATTCTTTTTTTCCCTAATTTTTTTGCCTAAAGTTGAATTTTTGGTTCCCTAAAGCTGATTTTTTTCCCCTAAGTTGGATTGTTTTCCCCTAAAGTTGAATTTCTTTTCCCTAAATTCATATTTTTCCCCCTAAAGCTGAATTTTTTTTCCCTCAAGTTGGAATTTTTTTTTTAAAAGTCTCTTTTCCTGCTTCGTTTTTTTTAACAGGTAACGGCTATTTCCTAAAGTTTCCCTTTTATTTTTCAATCAAGGAAGTCTGTATTCACATTACAAATGAAGAATAGCACCAGTAACTGCATAGTAAAAGCGGATACCTATAGAGCCACTAACTCAATACAGTAAGATACTTTAGAAGTGATACCGTTGAGGGCACTTGGACAGTACCAGTTCGGTGCGGTAAATTGGCACAGTTTTCTCGTTGCACAAAAACCCCCCCCCCCAAACAAAAAGAAAACACAAACACACACAAAACCCCCCCCAAACCCCTAAAAAATCAGAGTTTGTCACAAGTGTCAAGGTGCAGTTTGCTCATGGTGACGGTTCTTCTCCGGTCACATCGTCTACAGTGGTCAAAGAGTGGCAGCATCCTCTGAAAGGCTCTGACAGCCCCGGAGCCCCAGAGCTGGTTCGTTATTCTCTTGACGATGTAGAAACAAAATCCTTAGGGATGGCTGTCAAAATATAGGACACTTGGTTCTTAATTTAATTTTTTAATTGTATCATCTCTTAGGCCAGCTCCCAATTAAATGAATTGTACGGGATTATTTGTGCAAAATCTTCAAAAAAAAATATAAAATTTGCTTTCTACAGTGTACTGCACCTTCTGAATAAGACGTCTACGGAATGAAGTTCATCTCTTCAAGTACTTTGTACAAAGATAACACAGACATAGACTCAAAAGGGTCTGAGATTTGCAAGTATCCTTATAACCTCAGCACTTCTGCAATAAAGCAATTGCTCTCGACGATTCAGTCTGCCCAAAGCGATTACAATTTCAGTTCATGAAAATCATCAGCAACATCAAAGTTCTAGCATTTGCATGATAAATCAGGTGAATTAAAGTAGATTAGTAGACACAAAGCAAACTATTTCACAGAGGCTGCAGTGCAAGTTCATTTAAGCTAGACAGAGAAATCATGCTACACAAACGAATTTAATGCTTTGATAATTTTTCCCTTGCAAACCCCATGAAAGCAGCTGAGGATCACCATAAGTCACTTCCATAAATTATTCTGAAGTATCTCTTCTTAAAGGAATTTTGAAGCTAGTTAATTTTTGCCCAAAGAGTTGGCTGAGCAGGTTGTTCTGGGACTCGGCGGTGCGGTAGCTGGCGGCGCCGGCCGGCTTGGCCCCACGGGCAGTGCGCGGGCTCTGCAAGGTGCCGCGTGGGGACGGCGACGGCCCCTTGGCCAGCACTTGGTGGAGGCTCTTGCCCAGAATGGCCTTCCTGCGTTTCACGTCCCCGTTGGCGTGACGGAGCTCCCCTTTCTTCTGGTTGTAAGTGTCCAGGGCCATCTTCTTCAGCTGGGGGCCCGTTTTGGGTTTGGGTACCAGTTTGTTGCAGTGCGTCTCCCTCCTCCCCGGGGAGAGGGCAGAGGCCTCGGTGTTGCTCCAGCTGGCGCGTTTGAGCTCGACAGTGCTCTCGCTCCTCACTGGGCATGGCGTCCGGGCTTTTTTCTTCTTCCCATCTCCCTCCATGTTCTCCCGGGAGCCAGAGCTGCTCCGGTGGCTCAAGGATTTGTGTTCTTTCCTCCTCTTGGGGTGAAGCTTGCCGGTGGCTTTGCTTGGCTCCACGTGGCTGTGCTTTGCGGCGTTGGCGGCCATTTCACACCTGGGCTGGTGGCTGGTGGATTTGCCTGGGTTACCACCTTGGTCTTTGGTGTTGGTGATACCATCCTTAGCCTCAGACATGGATTTGTCCCTTCCGGAGATGGGTTGTTGACCCTCCTCGGTGCTGCCGCTGGGGCTGCCTACACTCAGAGCAGCCTCATTGCCAGGCTGGCTACCTGTGGTCTTCTTTGGTGGGGCTGAATCTGTGGTGGACCTGTTGAGTGTGGGTGATGCTGTCTTGTCCTTCAGGGGCAGGGGGTAGTGGGCAGCTTCTGGAGACGTGACCTCAGATGCACCTTCCCAAGCAGAGACATCGCTGGAACTGACATTGCCCCATCTGAGGGTCTCCTTGGCTGGTGGAGACTCTGCCTCAGGGGAAGGAAGCTCTGAGACCTTCTTGGCAAGCTGGAGAAATGGGATCTCATCCATGGCATTGGTGCCTGTGCTGGGATTTTCCACGACATATGCTCTATATTCATCTTTGTTGCCTGTTCTTTTATGGGCATCGGCGCAGCCGCGTTTCTCGGTCAGGTGTGGAGGAGAGAGTTTTTGGTCTGTGGCCTGGTTACAAGCCAGCCCAGCAAGGTCCATGGTAAACTCGGGTGAGTCCAAGAAAGGAAGTGGTTTCCCATCAAACGCTCCTTTCTCCAGCTCCTCGATAGCCAGGCCAGCGATGTGGCTGAGCTCCGGGCTGCCTGCGGCAGCTTGAGGCAGAGATGGGGAGAGGCAGGGTGGTGGTGGTAGGGTGTCAAATGGGGACTTCTCCATCTCTGCCAGGAGGTTGGAGAAGTCACCCACCAGGTCTTCTGTTTTCACGGAGGTTTGGGGTGCTCCTGGATCACCAGGTGCTGTTGGGAAGGAGTCAGTGGGATTCTGCAGACTGGGGCTTGCAGCCTCTACCAGCTGAAGGTCACTCGTGTGGTGCAGGTGGACTGGTGACCTGCATGGGAGTGAGCTACTGTGGTGAGCAACCTTCCTCTTCTTGCTCGGAGGCATGGCCTCCTGGAGACATCCGTCCTCTTTCTCCTTCTCCCTGCCCTCCCTGGAGGCAGTGCCAGGCCTCATGACCCCTCTGAACTTGAAAGTCTTGTTGCTTCCTGCCAGGTGCTTCTCCATGTGCCGGTCGTACTGCTCCTTCTTGGAGAAGGTGTAGTTGCACATGCTGCAGATGAAGGACTTCTTGATAACGTGCATGACGTCGGCGCAGAGCTCACAGGTGTACAGGGTGGTGTGCTTGATCTCCTGCTCCTCCACTACACCATGCTCCTGGCTCAGGTGGTTTCGGAGCTCTTTGGTTTCCTGGTAGAACATGGGACACCTGTGGCACAAGTAAATCTTCTGCAAACTGTGCACAACCAAGTGCCGCTGGAGCTTGAAGGGCTTGGGAAACTGCTTGCCACAGTGATGGCAGTCCCTGGAAGGATCTTTGCAGTCTGGGTGCATGGGGACAGACTTTGGGGTGCCTTCACTTTTTGCCATGTGCTCTGGAGAGGGGCTGGCAGATGCTTTAGAGGAGCTGGGAGCAGGTGGCTTCACCTTGACGTTGCTTTCCAAGGGGTCTTTCATTGCCTTGGCCTCCTGCTCGAGAGGCAGCTCCTTGGGGCTCTTGCTCTCTCTGGTGACCGCATGCCTGCTGCTGGGGTCGGTGTGCCGGGAGGACCTGTTGGGCTTCCGATACATGATGGTGTTGAGGAAGTGGGTGACAGCAGCATTGTCCTCACCAAAGCAGGCTGGCAGGCCCATCACTGACTTCTGCGCCTGCCCCTTGCGGGCAAACTGGGTGGCGTGTTCCCGGAGATGCTCATTGTACATCCAGACGTCGGAGATCTCCTTCAGGCACATCCCGCATGCCCACAGCCCAGCTTTGTTCTTGGCGTGCTTCTCCTTCAGGTGGTCCCTCAACTGCTCCCGGGAGCTGAATTTGCGCTGGACACACATGTAGCAGGTAGGCGGAGGGGAAGGGTTGTGGGAGAGCTTGTGGAAGTCCAGCTCCCCCAATGTCAGGAACCACTGGAAGCAGACTTTGCATTTGTACTGCTTGTCTTTGGTCTTGATGGTTATCTCACCGCGGTTTTTCCCCAATTTCCCATCTTCCAGCTTGCTCCTGTGCTTGCCTGACTTTGGCTTCAAACTCACAGTGCTGTCCTCCCCATGGCCAGGAAGATCTTCACAAGGGCCAAAGAAGCACATGTCTCTCATTTTGAGCTTTGCATTCAGCATCTCGATGTCAATGGTATGAAATTCAGGAGAGTCCGAATCCTCATTGTCCTTATCATCATAGGGCTCCTCTGCCAGGTCGGGGGGCTCGGAGCTCGCTTCTCTGAGCGAGTGCTCATCCTCAAGGTCCATCAGAGGTTCCAACATGTCCTCAGCAGAGAGACTTTCTCCCTCCTTCTCCAGACTCCCCCAGATGTTCAAGCTGGGGACATTGTCCACTTGGCTGTTTTGGCACAAGAAGGTGAGCATGTTGTCTTCCAGGTCAATGTCCTCCTTCCCTTGGTCAGTCGCCTTGTGGTCCAACCTCAGCTCAATGCTTTTAGATCCGTTTGGAGCAGCATCCCCGCTCTTCGTCTTGCTGCCATGACACATGTTTAGCATTAAGGCATCGTCAACAGAGATGGTCTCGTATTCACAAGGGTCCTCCCTGGTGACACAGAAAGAGCTGGTTTCGCTGAGGTCAGAAGCCAATTGGATGGTGAAGAGGTTGATGGCACCTGCTGCCTGAAGGTTGACTTCGGTGATGGGCTTGGGTTTCTTGCTACGCTTCCCATAAACCCGTGTGCACTTCCTCCGGACAAACTGGTCATCCCGGGGGAACAACTGGGAGAATGTGGAGTCATCGTCAAAAAAGCTCTGGAGATCTGAGGTGACCGCGTTCTCCATGCAGTGCTCTCTGCCTGGGGGCACCTCTGCCTTCGCCCATTGCTTTGGCTCTGCAGGAGGAGGGCTGGTCTGCAGAGTGCCTTGTCTGGGAACCTTTTGGGTCATTCCCAAATCATGTGTGTCCAGTGGCAGAGCCCCTTCAGCAGGAGCTGTGGGACCCTGTGGGGCACCACTCCAGTTCCCAGTGTCACTGCCTGCTGCAGGGCTGTGTCCTGTCCCAGTATGCATCTCCTCTGCCTCATCAGCACCACGATGCTGCTCTTTGCTTACTTTGCCCAACCCCTTTGTCACTTGCTTCACAAACCCACTAACCCAGTTTTTGCAAGTCTGTGTATCTTCCACTCCATTTGGATCTTTCACCTCCCCAGGGCGGGTGACTGTGCCAATTGCTGACTCCTTGCTGACCATCTCCTTTGAAGACGCCCCCCTGTTGCCCAGGTCTTCTGCAAGCTGGGCCTCACAAGGGGACTGTTTGGCTTTTTGGGAGTGCTGGGTCCTGTTTTGGTCCTCTGTGGAGATGCAACCACCTGGCTCGTGCAAGCCCTCCGTGATCCTGGGCAGACTGGAGCTGAGGACAGCAGGGGAAGGACCTATGCTCTTCTCCAGCTCACAAGGATCATTGGGTTCATTTCTGCTGGGAAATACCTTTGCTTTCCTTCGTCTCACTTTCCTGCTTAGCTGCTTCTCAGAACTGCCGTTCTCCTCTCCAGGATCTTTGCTTTGGCTCCTTCTGCCCTTTTCTTCCTTCCTGACTTGCCATCCTGAGTCCAGCTTCCCAGACACCACCTCTTCTGATCCCCTCATCTCGGAGTGCAGTCCCTTTGCCTTCATCTCCCTCTGCAAAACATGCGTGCAGTGCAGTTCCTGGGACATCTCAAGGGAGATCACGCTGAGGTCACTGAGCACTCTGCTGACCACCTCTTGCATCTCTGTGCTGGGCTCTTTCTCCAGGTCTGGGAGTATTTTCTTGGGGACATGTTCAACACTGGTCGTCGGCACCTGTGAGCTGGAGGTTTTACCTTTGACCGAAGCCTTCATGCTCCTCCTGGGTACCTTTTGGGCTGTTTTCAATACCTTGTCAGCAGGAATTGAAGGGGACCTGGGAGTCTTGCTGGGCTGTGGCACACCCCCATTCTTCACCTGGTGTTTGACAGCTTTGTGTCTGGTCAGGCCAGGCTTAGACCGGAAAGTGGCTGAACAAAGGTCACAGGTCACTGGGAGCCCATTTGCCTTTTTTCCTTTGTGAAGTTCATTTTGGAAAGGGTTTGGAGTACTGTTGGGTGTATTGTTCTCTCCTTGGTCCACACTGTTTAACACACAACACCCATCTTCTCCAGCCCCATGCCTTTTGGATTTCTCCCCTTTTAAACTCTTTCCTTCACTCTCTGTGGTTTTGGAAAGACCTAGTCTCACTTCTGCTGCCTCTGAAAACTTGTGACCATTTAATTCAGCAGGACCAAGATCTTCAACCCTTGTGAAACTTCTGCTGACAGCAGCTGTCACTTCCTGAGCAGCAAAACCATTGGACAAAGTCTCTTGTTCGCTTTGATGTTTATTTCCATCATCGGAGCAGCTTTCAAGCTTGTTCTCTTGATTCAGGTTGACCTCTCTTTCTCTGATGAGCAGAAGATCTGCTGGGGGCTGGGTTGAGTGATCTTGGGTTTCTGAAGGAGTGGACTTAATGACCATGTCTGTGACGGTGCATAGTTGGTTTTCTTTAAAATTTGACAACACAGTACTGGCATTTTCAGGTACCTCTTTCCCAACATCCTTTTGGTTGAAAGGTGGCGAACAGGGAAGAGAACAGTCCCTTCCATGAGGCTCCTGGTGACCATCCATCTCCAAGGCAGACCCCACCAGGCCATCACCATGCATTAGAGCGCAGGGTCTCACCATCCCTTCTCTTTCAGGTGGTCCATAGTTACCCAAAACACCATCAGGGAGGTGATGGTGACGTTCCTCAACTGCTTCCATCGGCACAGCCCCGCAGTGATGCAGCAAGGGAGGAAAGGTGGCTGGCTTTTTCCATGTCCCTTGCTCTACTGAACTCATGGTGTGGCGATGGATGTGATGGCTGTTGGCCTCAGGGGGACACCTCTTCATGACTAATGAACTTGATGCATTAGGCAGGGAGGTGCTGTATTTCTTCTCATGTGAGAGTTGAGTGACGAAGCTGGGGACCTCTCCTCCCTCGGCCCCACTGCTTTCCAAGCATTTGGGGTCAGAAAATTGGGTTGGCAAGAGCAGGCTGATTGGAGATTCACCCGTGTGATAACAGTCATTGGGGGATGACTTGCCATCCCCTTCTCTGGGAGCCTTTGCATTCACTGTGCCAGCTTTAGTCTCGGTCACCACGTGGTGATTCTGGTGGAGATCCTCCTCGGAGGGAGCGGGGGGGCTGATGGAACTCATGGGAGCACTGCACAGGTGCTGTGGCCCCTTGCCCACCTGATTCCTTTCCAGCCTCTCTCCCACTGTGCTGCCCAGTGTTTCTTCCTTGAGCAAACTACGGCTAAAATGGGATTGCTCATATTTCGTAAATGCCAAGGTCGTGTTGTTTTTATCTTCCTCCTGCTCTTCCATGAGCTGATCAGCTTTCCTTCCTTGCCCTGGCAGTGGGGTCACCGCCGTGTTTTTGAGTGGCGAGAGGTCATTACGCTCTTGGGAAACACCATCTGCAGGGATATTAATGTCACTCGGCTCCGCAGGTTCATTTGCTAAGTGCTGCAGCTCCGTTACATCATTTTGCGGCTCCGGCTCCGCAGATGTGGATTGTTTTGCATGGAAAGAGCCCATTGCACCCAATGATTCCAGCTGCTCACAACTACTGGAGAAAAGCACAGCCTCTGCCCCTGGGGCAGCAATATTTTCTGTGTTGCTTCCCATGGGGATTACCCCCTCCCCATGGGCAGGGCAGTATGTCCGATTTTCCCCTTCCAAGGCATCACTGCCCTCCTCCTTCTGGTCTGGCTGGATGCAGGCAGTGGCAGAGGGGTGGTTGGGAGCCAGCAGCATGGGGAAGCATGGCATCAGCAACTCCTCTTCATTGTTCTTCACCGTTCGGGCAACAAAGAGCTGGAGCTGCTGCAGAGGGTTGGCAGATGTCTCCTGAGATGCCAACATCTCCCGGGAGTCACGGTTGCTTTCCTTGGGCAGACTCAGCATATCAAACAGCAACACTTTTGGCTTGCTGGCTTTGTCATTGAGTCCAGGGGTTGGACTCTTCCTCTCCTCTGTTTCCTCCACCAACACAGACCCACTACCACCCTCTTTGAAGTCCACGGCACTTTGCACCATTTTGGGTGACTCAGTGGGGCTTAAGGCTCTTTCTTCTGTATCTGGGACCTCTTTGATGTGAGGTGAAAAGGCGAGATCCAAGGCTGGGGTGGGACCCTGATGGAAGCCAAATTCAGGTTTATGGTTTGGAAGATGGGCATCAAACTTCTCCAGTTCTGCAGCATCAGTGTCTGCTTTCCCTGGCACAGGTAAGCTCTCAGCACTGTGCTGGCATGGCAGGGATGGCACGGGATCTTTGGCTGCTTCTGCCGCCTCCACCGTCTTTGGGAACATGGAGTCGGTGACAATAGGAGAGCTTTTTGTCACGGGGTCTGAGTAGACAGGAACCTCTGTGTGGTCTGTTGTGCTTGAGCCTCGTAGACTTTTGGAAGATGACCCATTTTCCAGCTTTCTGGGATCTCTTTCCTCAGCTGATGCAGTTCCCTGGAGCTGCTCACTGCTGTCTTTGGAGCAGAAATGGTTTGTGGTGAGTGGGGCTGGAACACACAGCCCGGCCTCCAGTGAGCCCAGCTCCACCGGGCAGGGCCAGGGCTCCCTGGGTCTCTCATAGTCCTCGTGGGCAGTTGTGATGCCCGGCTTCTCACCTCCCAGCCTCTCCCCAACACAGAGGCTTGATCTGCTCAGCTCATCTGCCAAAAACAGTCCTTTCTCCTGGCCTGCCTCTTGCTCACCCAGCAGTGGTGGGAATCTCTTGGCCTCCTGTCCTTGCAGGTGCTGCTCAGGTTTCTGGAGGCTGATGGATGCCTCGTTACCCAACTTGCTGGTTTGCAGTTGGCTTTCCAGCTCTGTGACTAATCGCTTGATCTCCAGCTCATCATCTGATATGTTGTTTATAAAAGTCACGTTATAATCCGTTATCCTGTCCGGCAGTGGCAGGGAGAGCTGGCTGGTGGGGACAGGTCCTTCCTCGGGGAATTTCTTGGCTAGTGGCTTCTCCACTGAGAGGCTGTGGAACTGAGTCATGTCCTCTGGCAACATCGGAGCCACTTCCTCCATCAGGGACCAGTCCTTCTCTGGCATGAAGGGTGGATATGGTTGCTCAAAGGGCAATGGCTTGCGTGGGGGATTCCCGGGACAGATGAATGTTGTCACATATCCATCCTTGCTGGCAGAAACGCTCTCGTACAGTGGCGGGTCAAACTCGGTGACAGGAAGCTCTCCAAATATCGAAGAAGAATCAAAGCTGAGAGGGGAGGACACCTTGCCCTGTGGAATTTCTGCAGCATAAGGGGAGATGGTGGAGTGCTTCTGCTCGAAGGAGCTGGTGTTGATGTCATCCTGACACAAGTACATGTCGTCCATGTGTGAGGAGCCCAAGGTTAGGGGCTTTGGGAAGAGGTTGTCATTGTAGTGACCAGGAAGGCCTTTGGGATCAAAAAATGCATTGTCACTGCTGGCCTTGGCACTGAGCATCATTCCCACTGCATCCCCCCCATACGTGGGGGCCGGAGCGGGATAGTCCTTCTGGCTGTCACAGAGCCCGTGTCCCTTCAAGTGCTTGATTCCTGCTTCTGAGTAGGTGGCACTCACATGGCCAGGACTTGCTTTGTTGCTGCTGTGGGATGGAGCAATTATCTCTTCTGGGTGGTACTTCAGCCCTTCACTTGTGAAAGAGGTGAATGGATGCCTCTGGTTGACCATGGTCAGACTGGGTGAGTTCTGAGCCTCCAGGGTGGGTTCTTCTACCTCGCCTGTGAGCTTTGCTGCTCCTTTGGGCTCTTCCTTACAGGAGATCCCAATGGGGCTCTTGCCCGGGGTGGCCATGCTGGGCAGCTGCCTTTCCTGAGGCTGTGAAAATGGCTCCACCTTTGCACAGTCCATCACAGCAACATCTGGTTCAGGACTCAGATGTGTCCTGGAGCCTGCCAGCAAAGGTTTGGCTGTGCCAAACCGCCTGCTCCACCTGGAAATGTCCTCTTTGCTCTTCTGGCTCGCCTTTGAGTTCCTGTCCTTGGGAAGGCTGAGTGGAGTCCCTGGCACATGTGCTGGGCTGCCTGAGTGCCTTCTCCTCTGAGTGCCACCCTTCTCACTGGCCCCTTCAGCACGGGGTGGGCTGGTGCCCATCTCTCTGGGCTCACTACCACTGTGGTTGCTGCCGGTAGATGACTGGCTGCTCCGTCTTCGGACTCGGGCAGCACAATCCTCTTTCTCAGCATCCTCCTGTCTTTGAACCCCCCCATCCCCCTGTGCTTCCCTTTTCTGACTGCCCCTTTTCCGGCTGTAGTTCCAGGCTGGGTCTTTCTCTTTGATTCTCTCACTTCTCCCCAGGCGTTTCTTGCTAAAGCTGTATTTGCTCCTCCTGATGAATCTCGTGCCACGCTTCCTCCTCCCCCGGGGCTTGCTGGACTCTGCTCCATCCTCATCCGAGTCGGACACGTAGTCATACTCCCGCAACCTGCCCTCCTTGGTGGCTGGCATTGGCCTCTCAGTGGCCTGAGGGAACTGGGCCTGCTTGCTGCTCTTCACCTGCAGTTTGTGGAGCTTATTCTTCTGCTGCACGATCTTGTGAATGAGCTCCTTGCTCCACGTCCCGCTTCGGGGCTTCCGCTTCTTCATGTCCTTCATGGAGAACCGTGGTGGCTTGGAGCTCTTGGTGGCAATGACTGGCCCTGCCTCGCTTTTTGCTGGAGGCTCCTGGCTGAGTTTTCTGGGATGTTTTTGACTAGAGGTGGACTTGGAGGAGGTGGTGGCTGGTGGGATGCTGTTCTTCCTGCCTGCCCGCAGCCTTGCTGTCCTCTCCACTCCTTCTGCCCCAGGATCCGGCTCCTGGGCTGCCAACCTCCGTGCCGCCCTCCCCTTGTGAAGGTGCTGCTTTCCTGCCCCTCTTTTCCCCTGCTCCCCAGCTGGGCGTCCATCTGCATAAGAATAGCTAGCCTTAGGCTGTCCTGCTGCCTTCTCCTCTGCTGCCTGCTTTGATTTGCTCTCTGAGGCCAGGGCTTCCTTTGCCTTGTGGGACATCCCACTGCTGGTTGCCTTCACGCCCGTCAGCTCCTCGTCGGCAAACACATCTATGAAGCTGCTGTCGATCTCTGGGTTATCTGACTGGTACCCCAGGCCGTTGAGGGCTTCAGTGATCAGGCTGTCCAGCTTGGCATCATCAATATCCAGGTCAGAGGCGGTGAGGGGCAGAGAGGTGGTGGTGAGGCCGTTGAAGAGGCTGCCCTTCAGAGCATCCTCCTTGCCCTCGCTTTTGCCTTCCCCGTCCAGCAAGAAGTCATCGCTCTTGTTTAATGTCAACAAATGCACCTGGGGGTCTGGAGAGAGCCCCAGGCTGGGGGGCTTGGGAGGCTCTTGGGGAAGTGCTTTCTGCCCCTCGGCTGCCCGGGGAGCATCCTTGCCCTCTCCCTGGGGAGTGGGATGGGAGGCGCAGAACTGGCGGTGCTGCAGGAAGGATGAGAGGTTGCTGTAGTTCTGGTCACACTGTTTGCAGGTCAGGAGCACGTCCAGCTGGTCCAGGCTGGCACTGTTGAGTGAACTGGCCAGCAAGTGATGGGAGGAGTACGGTGGTGGAGGCTGCTCCCCATCCAGCCCATCCGAGCATCCTTTGGCCACCTCCACACCGGGTTTGTGGAATGGGCTCGCCGGGGTGCATTTCAGGAGGTTGTCATCTTTCAGGGCATCAGGAGGGAAGTGGAAGGACTTGATGGAGTCTGAGGGGGGGTAATGAAGTGAGTTGGGGCTCAGGACATCAGAGGGGTGGAAGGTTTTGTTGGAATCCTTGGGGTGGCAGGGGTGCTGGAAGAAGGGCGAGGGCGTCAGCGCTCCAGACATCTGGCTGTCTTCAAAGGCAGGGTTGAGTGGGCTGCTGGACACGGGGGAGAGCGACGAGCAGGTGCTGCCACAGGTGGGGTTGGGGACAGGGGACGGCAGCGGGGACTCGCAAGGGGAGGCAGCCACCAAGGCTGATGGCAGCAGGACCAGTGCTGAGCCCGACGAGCTTCTTGAGGGAGGAGGAGGACCTGCTTGACCCATGCTGTAGAAAACGGCTTTGTTTCTTGAGTCGCAGGCAGGAGACCCCGGGTCCTTCCCACTCTCAAAAGAGAAAGTGCCCGTCACACTGGGGTCTCCCCTCTGGACCCCGAGGCTCTCTCCCGATAAGAGCTTTTTGCCATGATACCCTGGAGAGTTACTTATGGGGGGCCCTTTCTGGGCTTTCCCACTCCCCTGCCATTCCGATGTGCCCAGGGGAAAGTGGAGCTTCTGGTTGGTGATCTGCCTCGACAGCTCCAGCCTGTTTGCACCGGGCATTGCAGAAGGGAGGTGTATTTGCTGCCAAGGCATCCTGGCGTTTTTCTGCCTGTGCTGCCTCTGCTCGGGGCCAGACTGGCACTCGAATGAGAACTGGCTTCCAACAGGGTTTGAATAAGGTGCTGAATTCTGGTCCATGGGAGAAAACGCCTTAGTGGCACCTTCCCAAGCTTGCACAAGCCTGGGGTGGGTGGGTGCCGTAGTGGGAATGCTTGTCTCGAAAGGCACGGATCCTGCGCTGGTGCTGCCCACGGGGGAACTGCAATAGGCTTTGCTCTGAAAGTGCACTTGGGACAGAGAGTTTGGTGGCATGTTCCTTCTCAGAGGGCTGCTCTGGACCAGCAGCCGTGGGCCGGGGACACTGTCCTTGGCTGAGGCTTGCCTCTTACCGACTGGCTTTGGCATACTAGGCGAGTGTAAACTAGACGGAAAAACAGCTTGGTTTTCTTGGAAAGTGCTTGGGTTTTGGTCAATAGCACCAGATGACGAGAGAGCACCATTGGGGTCGGTGGGATGCTCGCTCCTGCCTTTGCAGCAGGGCAGCGGGCTGTGGTGCGGGGCTGGCGGTGGCGGCGGGTGCAGGAACGGTGGCGGTGGTGCTGAGACGGGCAGGTACAGCCTCCCTTCGGGGGACACGCTCTCGTAGGAGCCACCGCTCAGTGTCTCCTCTTGCCACTCTCTGGAGGAGGAGTGGAAGGTGAAGGCACCGTGTGCCAGCTGGCTGCTGGTGAGCCCCATGTCCAGGTAGTCCTGGCTCCCCGCATCACCGTGGTACGGCTCCTTCCCCGAGTCGTGCAGCAGCTGGAAGGGGTACTGGCATGGCAAAGCCCCCAGACTGTGGACACTGGCTTTCCCACCCTCAGAAAAAGAGCTGGGCTTCTGCACCGTGATCCCGTAGCTAGCACCGGCAAAGCTCTTCTCTGGGGAAGGCCAGGACTTGGTCCTGTTTGCCTGAAACTCTAAGTAATGTAGCTGCCCATGGGTGCCGGGGCTCTTGAGGGGGATGCCGGCAGTGGGGGGCTGCCCTTTGGGGCCGAGGGGGGGGCCGGGCTGTGAGGTATAGTTGGCGGAGGTACGGCCGGCGGCGGCATCGGGGAAGCAGCGGCCAAAGCTGAGCTCTTCTTGCCGGAGCTCGGCCTCGTGCTGGGGAATGCTGGGCACATGGAAGCGGTAGCTGCCGGCCACGGGGGGAGTCACCTCCGGCTCCTTTGGGGGGGTCACCTTCTGCTGGGGGTAGGCGATGCCGATGGTGGGGTTTGGCCGGGTGCCGGCGATGCTGAGCCGGTAGAGCTGGTGGTGGCCCCGCTCGCCCTTCCCCGAGCGCCGGCTGCGCTCGCGGGCTCGGCCCTTCCCCGGTGGGGACTGGGGGCTGCCCTTGACCTCCCCCCAAGTGCTGTCATTGCCAAATTTGGGTTTGCACTGGAGGGATTTGAAGTCGATCTTCCCTGCTTGCTGGGGCCGGATCACGGCTTCCCGCTGGCTGTGGGGCTCCTTGTCCTTGGGGCCAGGGAAGGGGGATGTGCCCTCCCCGCCGAGCACCCTCCCATCCTTCTCCCCGCAGCCTTCAAAGCCAAAGTCCTTGTCGGGGTCTTTGGGGGCAGCCTCAGTATCGCCGATGGTGTAAACATGCTGGGTCTCTCCAGTCATGATACCGAGGAGGGGGACAGCCTAGAAAGCCCTGTTGTCCCGTCCCACTGCAAGCTGCTGTCCCTCTGTCATGGGCATGGTCCTCCACCGAGGGGCACCGGGGCCGTGAGAGGGGCAGAAGCTCCCCGGGGCCGGGGTGGTGGAGGGTCCCGAGCACCGGTGGGGCTCTGCTGCATCATTTCAGACCTGGAGAGAAGAGGAGAGAAGAGAGGAGGGTGGATGTCAGTCAGGAGGGGACCAGTGGAAGGACAGGAGAGATTTTAGCCCCTTTTCTTGGCACTGTAGTGGGAAAGTGGATAGAGGAAGGGGCAGCACAATCCTCCCCCAACAGCTCCAGGGCAAAGCCCTCCAGCTTTGGGCTCTTCAAAGGATGCTTTGAGCAGTTCACCTCTGGCAAAAGCTGCTGAGGAAGCACTTTTTTCCTCCGGGGAAAGCTATTTCTGGGTTACTTCTTAGCAACATAAGCAGAAAAAGATGACAGAAGAGCTCCACCTACGGATTAGTGGGAAGGGCTGTCGGGATGGGCTGGGAGAGGCATCTGGGAAGGGCTCTGTCCCCATGTCCCCGTGTGCCCGCGTCCCTGTGTGCCTGTGTCCTCATGTTCCCATGTCCCCATGTCACCGTGGCTGGAGGGATGATGAGAGGAAAGGCTTTTGCTCCACCACTTTCCCCACCTGGTGCATCTCTTTCCTGCCCCTCCACCAAACAATCGCTTTGGAATTCCTGGAGAAACGTTTAGAGCTTCTGCTGCCTCTGCCTTAACTTTATCACCCCCTACAAATTGCCCTGGAAATTTTAAACACTATTAAGGAGGCAAAAGCATAAAAGCTGAGTCCCAAATTTACCAGCTAATTTTACAACCCCAGACCTCAAGGCATTAGACATAAAGCACACGTCAAGCTCAGCCTTTTAAAAGGCACTACTAGGATTTTGTATTAAAAAGGTTATATTAAAAAGAAGGGTAAAGCCCTGTTTCAAAAGACTCTTTTTTAAAAAAGTCTGTTGGAAACAGTGAGGGTTTATTTCTCCTCTCTCACTAGAAATCCTTCTTTACTGTCCGTCTCAGTGGGTCAAGGCACGATACTGCTGGGAGGGGGTGAGGACCAGGAAATTCATCTTATTAATCTCCTCCTGGGTGCAATTCTCACCTCTCCCAGCCCTACTCGGTCCACCCATCCTGGCCATCCTGCCCAGTAGTGACCTAAGCAGAGGAGAATTTCTGCAGGAAAAGAAGAGCATCCTGCATCAACCCGGGGTCTCCACAGCGTGCTTGGCTTGTCTCTCCATTCCCACCTGATGCTCTGCTGTGAGCGGTCAGGATGAGCACCCAGCACCCCACAATGCTGCATTAGTAACAATATTTAGTGCATATAGAGGTGGCAAAATTGTGGCTGCAGTCCCAGCACTCCTTCAAGGATGCTGTGAGACCTTGCAGGGAGGAGACAGCAAGCTCCCGGGGGTCTCCTCTCTCATTCCAATAACCAGGCTTGAATTCCTCCCCAATTTCACACCCTGCTAAGTGAAATGGATCCGGGGCTGATAGGGCCGGCTCCTATCGTGCCGGCTCCCCGGCCAAAGCTCACACGCGGCCCTTTGGCACGCAATGGCTCTGCTTGCAAAACAATGCCCCACTTATGCCGCGCCAGCCACAACTCCAAAGCCTGTTTGCTGCTGTTTAAATTTGCAAAGGCTCCTTGCCAAGATAAAATACCCAAGGCCAGCGCTTGCTACATTATCACAGTCGGGCTTTTCAGCCACATAAAGGAGCCTTTTTTTGTTTTTCAGTTGTGTTTTTTTTTTTGGAGGAAAGGCTCGTTGGTGTGGCTGTAAAGCTGCAGGATTTGCATGGCGAGGGCTGGAGGGGCTGGAGCTGAGTGCCAGGAGACATAAACTTCCTGCTCCTGCACTGGCTGAGTCATGGAGATGGGGACAGCAGAGCTGGTGGCATGCAGGACTGCCCTACTGATGCAAAGGGTCCATGTCCTGGTGGTAGTGGCAAGAAATGGGCACGAATTTACCCCATGCAAATCACACATGGCACACAGATGTAAGGGCAAGGTGTAAAGTTGGGATTTGTTCCTCAAAACCCTGGTGTCAAAAATCTCATGCCAGGGTTTGAGGGTCCCCCACTCCTGCATGGTGGGTCCCTCCTGCTGGCTGTGGCCATGGGGCATCACTCTGAGGTGGCACAGCAGCCCTGGGAGCAGCGTGGCACAGAAATCCAGGGCCTCTTGGTGCGGCTCTGATGGGGCCTTCGATAAGGAGGGCTGGGTGTGTTGATTTAAAGTGATATTCCCCAGGCAGCTCCTGCATCCACCACCCGAGGGTTTATGAATGCAGCCCAAGCACAGTTCACCCCTTGTGGGATGGGAAACCCAGAAAAAAATGAAAATGGGGACTATTTCATCGATTTTTTTACAGGCCTCAGTCAGCTCCCAGGAACCAGGCTCCTCTCTGGGTTACCACTGGCATCACTCCTTGGATTTTTACATTTCAGCTCCTGGAAGAGGAGCTGGAAAGGGATGGAATGGGGGCAAAGGAAGTTTTGCTTTTAAAAACACATGTGATATTTATTGTCCACAGGGAGAGCAATCCCCACCTGCATTTGTTTGCCCTGCTGGGGGCTCAGCCCTTTCACCTGTCCTTGGAGCATCCTCCCACACCAGGGCTGACATGGGGCCACCTCCAGCCTCCTGCAGCCTTTCTGTGGCTCAGGAACATGGGTACAAGCCGAGCAGTGACGACAGGAGCCTGGCTGGCACTGCAGAGCCCTGCCTGCTGTTCCATGGGGCAGGTCCCATCCTGCCAGGAGCCCCAACATGCCAGACGGGTTGTGATTCACCACCCCAGCTCCCTGGCACCTGGAGCCAAGCAGCTCCGCTCCTCACTCCTCCAGAGCTGGTTGTGCCCAAAGGGCAGAGCTGAGGGTCCTCTGGGGCTGCCCATGCTCCCTGAGCACCTTAGAGCTTCCCATTCTCTTGGCACTTATTCCTGCAGACACAAATCCTGGGAGGCCACACCACTGCCATAGATAGAAACTCCTTCCCGTAAGAGCTGTGAATCCCACCAGCAGGTCATCTGGGACACCATGTGGGGACCACACCATGAAGAGAGGACCACACCATGAAGAGGGGACCACTAGGTCCCTACAAGTGAGGCAGAAGCAGGGGAAGCATCTCCCCAGGGTGAACCCATGCTCTGGCGGAAACACTGGCAAGGGAACAAAATGGTTGTGAGAACAGGAAAAAGCCAAACATCCAAGAAGGAAACCCCACCAGCTGCTGAAGCAAAGGAGCGGCAGGTCCAGCCCCTGCCCTGGCAGAAGGAATAACTCCTTCCCATGGCAGGGAGAGGGGGGATGGCCTCGCTGGGGGACTCAGAGAGCCGGGTTCAGCGCTGGGCTCGGCCTCTCCCCTGCCTGACCTTGGGAAGTCGGTTACTCGTGGTGACTCAGCCTCCATCTGTAAATCAGCCGATAACGCTCCCCTCGCCTATCGCTCCCTGTATCGGCTGCCCAGATTAACCAGGCAGGGACTGTTCCTGCCTGTGCCCTGGACAGTGCCCAGTCCAGCCCTGATGGGGCTGGGAGATGTGCAGGGGTGGGGGTGAGGGACTCCGGTAGGGTTTTGGCATGGAAGAGCTCCCAGGCTGCTCCTGTAAGGTGAATAAACCATCCAGGATGGTTCTCTCTGCGACAGGACCTGAGGGAATGGGTGGAGCTGTGTCAGGGGAAGTTTAGGTTGGACATTAGGAAAAGGTTTTTCTGCTAGAAGGTGGTCACCACTGGAACAGGCTCCCCAGAGTCACGGCCCCAAGGCTGCCAGAGCTCAAGGTGTGTTTGGACAACGCCCTCAGGGACAGGGTGGGATTGTTGGGGTGTCCTGTGCAAGACCAGCAGTTGGACTGATGATCCCTGAGGGTCCCTTCCAACTCAGGATATTCTGTGATTCTATGGGGCTGCTGCTCTCCAGGTGGGTAACGCAGTCGGCAGCACTGCAGTTCAGCTCAGAGATCAGGGAAAGGCGTGGGAGTGGGTGGCTGGAAAAAAAATCAAGATGCCAACTGGGTGGCATCACCCAGGCAAATGACCTTCACTGCTGCTGGTGGGAGGGAGATGGGTGGGAGCAGCATTCCAGTCCCTAAAGGGGCTCCAGGAGAGCTGGAAAGGGACTTTGGACAAGGGCCTGGAGTGACAGGACAAGAGGGAATGGCTTCCCACTGCCAGAAGGCAGGCTCCAGGCCAGAGTTGACTGGGATGGGGGAGAGGAGGAGACATGGGATACAGCCCAGTCCCACCTGGAGGTCATCCCAATCCCATGTTGGCGTGAAAAACGATAGATGGATCAGGGTGACCTGGCAAAGCAAATCCTGTAATTCCCGGCTGGGTAGTTGCAGAACTAGGTGTCAGTACGGACACTCTCTCTGGTCCCACCCCCATCCAACAGCATCCAAATGTTTTCCAAAGGAAATAAGATGGCTGGTGATAGGAGCAGAGAGGCTGTCCCAAGGGTTAGCTCAGCTTCTCACCCATTAAGGAGCAGGAAAGGCAGCTGGGATGTGCCAAGCAGGGCCAGGAGCTGCCAGGTTGCAGCCACCCCAGGGAAATCTGGGTTGGATCCACACATCCTCGACTGGGCAGCAATGGCAGAGCCAGGACCTGCATCCTCCTGTTCCTGGAGCTGCTGCCAAGTCAGGGGCAGCTTCCAACCTCCCCCCACATAAGGGGCTGGACTGGTTCTGGTGTGTTTTGGCATCAGGGAGCAAAGCCCTTTAAAGCATCCCTAAAAATCCAGAGGCATCGGACATCTGAGACCTCCCGAGCCCAAGACTGCGGCAGGAATAATCTCCCCAAGGAATCAGCAGAGGGGCTGGGGCTGACAGCATCATCTTTGTAGGGCTGTAATAAAGAATGACTTATTTTGACATTTATTTAAGAAATATTAATCTTTCATTTTCCTTCTAAATGCTCCTGTTTGCTAAGAAACTATCTGTTACATAAGTGGTCCGATAAATCTTCTAAGGTAAAATTACATGTTAGATGCTGCCAGAAGGGTACATTTAAGAATACTTCCTAAATTATCAACTGCATTAATCTTAATTACTTGGGTAAAAGTAGAGTCTGGCATTAGGGTGAACTAAATTGAACGGGTGTTTGTTTGTCTTTATCACATCACATATTTGAGATCATTTAACAGAAAGCAGATAAAAGGCATGTGGGGCAGTGAGGGGCAGAGAAGCTGCCTGATGGAAATGATGGCTGTGGATGACAAAGAGCAGGTGGGAGGGGACCCCTGGGGTGCCCAAGATGGCAGGACCTGCCTGGGGCAAGTGGTACCAGAGCAAAGCAGCACAGCAAAAATATCAAAAAAAATCAAAATTAACTCCTTAGACACCAGTTTGAGGGATGAAAGAGGTTTTACAGAGCATGGGGTGACAGGACAAGGGAGAATGGCTTTAAACTGACAGAGAGTAGGTTTAGATTGGATATTATGGAGAAATTCTTCCCTGTGAGGGTGGGGAGGCCCTGGCACAGGTTGCCCAGAGAAGCCATGGCTGCCCCATCCCTGGAGGTGCTCAAGGGCAGGTTTTAGAGCAACCTGGTCTAGTGGAAGGTGTCCCTGCCCATGGCATGGGGAGGAACAAGATGAACTTTAAGGTCCCTTCCAACCCAAACCATTCTGGGATTCCATGTGGGGGTCCCACAAAGAAACCCCCCCAGCTCTACGGGCTTTCACTGCCTCCACACAAGGGTGGCTCTGAACATGCTTTGGGTTTTTGTCCCCAGAAAGGGGCTTTTAATTCCTGACTCAAGGACTGAAATCCTATCGAGATGGATCAATCTAACCCAGCTCAGCTTCGGTTGGAGCTGGGAACTGGTCCTTCTCAAAACCTTTTAAACTTTCTGCCTCTTGCTGCTACACTACTGCAGGGCCAGAAAAGCAGCCAGGGAGGTCCCTGAGCATCCCTTCAGCTAGGAACATCCCTGGAGCCTGCCCGGGATGAGGAAGAGAGCATCTGGCTCCCAAAAATAGCATCCAAGCCCGTGCTGTCAGCTGGCCCGTACCTTGGCACTCTCCGCCGCTCAGCTACTGCCGGGACTCACTTTCACCTCCCATGAAATATGAATTTCTTGGCTGCAAAGGAAAGAGAAAAATATGTCAGGAATCTGTGCTTGGCTTGGTTGCAGCACTGCGGCGAGTGGGGAGCGTCAGGAGCCAAAAGGAGGGGTTTGCACCCCAAAATGCCCCATCAGGGCCACCCCAGCCGGGTCCCTGTGGGTGGGTGGCTTTGACTGGGTACTGTGGGAGTAAGGAAACTGGATGGAGATGGGGTTCCATCTCCCTCTTTTCTGCATCCCAGCTCCATCCCTGCATCCTGGACACCGCCTCCACCCACGAGGGTCCTGCAGACCAGACACCTCATTGTAATCATGGTCAGAATATGGCCCTAAAAGGCAGCAATGGTAGAGGAGGAGGAAGAGGAGGAAGGGGAGATTGAGGACAGCCAAAGCCCAAACCACAGCCCTGGGCCCGCTCAGGGCATGGGGCAGCTTCCAACCTGCTGCCACCAGGCCTGACCCTGCACTCCTCACCATGCCATTCCCAAGCTTCCATGCCCCTCAGATGGGAATTTATTCCCATGTTTGGATAAAGATGGGGATTCTCAGGGATTGCTGTTACCTCCCTACCAGACCCAGGCCCAGCCTGCAGTTCACTCACGTTCATTGCTCCCGAAGAGAACATGGATTATATCCAGAAACATCAAACCCTCTTCTGACATTAACACATTTCCCGGTGAAATAAAGAGAAAAGAGGGATGAGGGATCTGGTTCCTGTCTGGACATGATGCAGCAGGAGGGAGCATCACATCCAGAGAGAAGTGATACCCACCTCCCCTGCTAGCCCTGGTTCCTGCTTGTACCTGAAGCTGGGACAGGGACAAGGGACTGTGGCTGCTCAGGACCAGAGGGGCAGGTTTGGGATGGAAAGAAAAGCTGGGAGGTGGCTGGGGGAGGCTGGAGCACCCCTTGGACAGAAACCACAGTGGGAAGGAGCTGAGTCTTGGTGCTGAGAGCTTGAAAAGGACCTTGTAAGAGGGGTTGTGAAATATCGTGGGGATGCACATGCACAGGGACACATGGACATGGTCCTGGATGTTCTGGTCTGGCTGTGTTGGGGCAAGAAGTGATTTCCAGTATATTTTTCTGGCCCAAGGAGAAGTTGGAAGATTACTCAGAAAGTTTGTTTTTTGCTCACAATGATCCAAAATTGATTTTCTGGATCTGAACAGCTTTGAATTTCCAAACTGGTGAGAATTCCTTGTCGGCCGCGGAGCCTCCGTCACTCATGGGGCTGTGAGCACTTGTTGAGGCGCTGGGGACAGCCCACCCTTGGCCCCCTTGATTTGTCACCTGGGGAATTAGGACTTTGTTTTTTGAAAGTTTTGGTTGCACCATTGTTGTTTATTCGGTTTTGTCAATAAAGAGCTGTTATTTTCCTTTTCCACACCTTTCACCTGAAGCCTCTTAATTTCAAAGTTGTAATAACGCAGAGGAAGGAGGTTGGCTCTCCTTTTCTGGCCCGCCCTCCTTAACGGACCTTTGTGTCTCGCTAAACTAAGACAATGCTCCTGTTTACTAAGGAACTATCTGTTACATAAGTGGTCCGATAAATCTTCTAAGGTAAAATTATGTGTTAGATGCTGCCAGAAGGGTACATTTAAGAATACTTCCTAAATTATCAACTGCATTAATCTTAATTACTTGGGTAAAAGTAGAGTCTGGCATTAGGGTGAACTAAATTGAACAGGTGTTTGTTTGTCTTTATCATATCACATATCTGAGATCATTTAACAGAAAGCAGATAAAAGGCATGTGGGACAGCTAGGGGCAGAGCTGCTGCCTGATGGAAATGATGGCTGTGGATGACAAAGAGCAGGTGGGAGGGGACCCCTGGGGTGCCCAAGATGGCAGGACCTGCCTGGGGCAAGTGGTACCAGAGCAAAGCAGCACAGCAAAAATATCAAAAAACCCAAAATTAACTCCTTAGACACCAGTTTGAGGGATGAAAGAGGTTTTAAAGGACAAGGGAGAATGGCTTTAAACTGACAGAGAGTAGGTTTCGATTGGATATTATGGAGAAATTCTTCCCTGTGAGGGTGGGGAGGCCCTGGCACAGGTTGCTCAGAGAAGCTGTGGCTGCTCCACCCCTGGAGGTGCTCAAGGGCAGGTTTTAGAGCAACCTGGTCTAGTGGAAGGTGTCCCTGCCCATGGTAGGGGGAGGAACAAGATGAGCTTTAAGGTCCCTTCCAACTCAAACCATTCCATGATTTTGTGATAAGACTGGAAGGGTGGGTGTCCCACAGGGTGCTGGGGAAGGAAAAGGGCTCTGGACACCAGCACATCCCACATCACTCTGTGTGTGACCAGCCCAGATCCCATGGTACACAGACAGAGCAGGATGCCCCATATCCTCTGGTCAAGTTTTTCCCAAAATTTGGCTGCTGTCCTGCTTGTTTGGAGAAGGGCATCGTGCCTGAGTGTGCCTGGGTCCTCTCTCTGAGATGAGCACATCGTGTGGTATTTTAAGGCACAGAACTGAAATGAAGTGGGGGATTAAGTGCTCCCTTTCACTGGGCCTTGGAGAGGGATCAAATATTGCTGCGGTGAAATCTCCCCGTCGCCCAGGTCTGTGTGACCTGGGCACACTCATTATCACAGAGGGAATTTGCATAAGCCAAAAGGCAGGATTTTTCTCACTATTTCTCACTTTTGTTTTTAAGGAAAATTTGTCCACTGACATCCCCCTGCAAGGAAAGCTGAAGGGGAACTGGTGGATAAAGGGGAGAAATTATTCTGTGCTGCTGGCGATGTGGATAAAGGGTGGATTTAGAGGAAGGGGAGCTCAGAAGCAACACCATAACCATCCACATCCCTGGCTGAACCCCCAGGCATCACCAGGGCACACCGGTGTCCTGTGATACCATATCCCCCTTACCCCACCCTCCTGGGATAGGGCCCCGCTCCGCATTTCCCTCCTGGCCTTCCATGACCCCCCAAAAAAGGAAGAAAAAAGCAAAACAGCCAAGGCAATGACACCATTCCCAGGCCAATATCACGTTTCCTTCCTCCCGGCAGAGCCTGGGTTTGCTCCAAGCTGCCTTCCCCCCACTCCTGCTCCCAGCCCTGGTCAAACAGGGACAGGAAACCCGAGAGCAATGAGCACATCGAGCACATCCCCGGCACCTTCACCCAAGCCTCATTCAGCTCCTTGTCCTTTTGGCATCTTCCTCCTCTCCCTTCGGAGTGGCTGCTCAGGAATGGGGGGCAGTTCTGCCTTGGGGCGCATGCACGCACACACACCCCTCCACAGACATACACAACACATCACTGAGTGAATTAATTGGCTTGAAGCAATTAAACAGTCGCAGACTTCAAGTGGAGGCAAACCCAGCCCTCATCCCTTGGGTAGCTGGGAGCCCCCAGCCTAGGAGAGGGACCATGGAAGGTCACTTCCCTGGGGTCTCATCCTGCTGATGATTGATCTCTGGGGATAATGGTCTTGCTGAGCTCCAGCAGACAGACAGACAGACAGACAGACACAGATCTCCAGCTCCCTGGTGGAGGCTGATCTCTGCAAGAGCAGTGAAATCCTGGTATTCCTTCGCAAACTGCTCCAGCTGAAAGGAGGCACTAGCCCAGAGACCCACACACAGCCAGGATTTGACCGATGGAGAGAGGAGCATCTCACCTGGGGCTCAGATGGACCACATGTGGCGCAAGGACCATGGAAAGGACAAGGACTATGGGTGGCACAAGGAGCATGGGAAGCAAAAGGACCACAGGTGGCACAAGGAACACAGGAAGCACAAGGACCATGGGTGGCACCGACCAGCAGCTCCAGCACCGCTGCTCTGAGCACACCCACCAACCTGGTTCAGATGATTGTGTCGCCCCAAAATCTTGGGATGACCCACATCCAGCATCCATTCCTGCTGACCCAGATCCCTCATCCACTATAACCCACCCACCCCTGGTGGTACCCAATGCTGCACCAGCTGCCTCAGCCCAGAAAGCAGGGATGCTCCCGTCCAGCCTGAACTAGTTCCCACAAGATCTGATAGGAGGAGACTGCTGCTAGATTTGGGGGCTTTTAAGCTGTCAACTTTCCTATAATTATTAGCAATGTTTTAAATCAGTTCTCTTCTGAAATTTGCTTCTGAAAGACAAGATTAATGAGCATTTCCTTTGGGGATTTATTGCACTGTTAATTATTCTCTTCCAGAAATTTGGTTCAGAATATTATCAGCTTTTTTTTTCAATTAAAAGTGATTATAATTTGCTCTATATAAAAGAAAAGTGGATTTAAAATAAAAATATAATATCCCCCTTTCCTGATTAACTATAATAGTCAAGTGATGGAGATAAAAGTAGCCGGTGGCTCTGGCAGACCACGTTGTGCAGACATGAACTTGGTGGCCCCCCCGGCAGCAGTTCCAGCCCTGATGGGGTCCAGTTTTTGGGATAACGGGATTCATAGAGGCCAACTTGTAATTTATGGAGATTTCCTGCAGAGGGAAGCAAAGGTGTCTGCAAGGAGCCACCCGGCGCGGTGCCAACTTTGGACAAGGGGTTCAGGGAGGAGGAGGAGGATGGGGATGGGGAGACCCAGGGATGCTGCTCCCAAATAATATTTGGATGCAATTTCAGATGTCAGGAGATGCTTGGTGGGATCCCAATCCCAATGGGAAGGGGCTGGAAGAAGCAGTGGTTTCTCTTTTAACCAGAAGAATGCCTTTTGCACCAGGTTTGACGCAGGGACAGCCCTGGAGAAGGGGCTCCAGTGCCCTCTCTGGTTCCCAGGCTTTTTGCCCTCCCCAGCAGACATTCCTCGTGTGTCTCCCAAATGCAAAACATTCCGAAAATGCTCTGAGTACAAATGCTCACTTGGTGGGGGACGGATCCGATTACACCCTGAGCACAGTGGGGAGCAGCCCCACGCAGGGCTTTGCTGGAAAACCCCACAGACTGCACAGCACCCAGCCCACATCCCCTGCCAGGCTGGATTTAACCCAGACTGCCCCTACAAAGCCACATTGCTCCCCTTGGCTCATGGGAAGCAAAGGAAACGTTCAGAAAAATGCAAATTTTGGCTGGGAGATGCCCCATTCTGGCACTGGGGACAGGCAGGTTTGGGGGGTCCCTGGTGAGGTCATGGCTGAGGTGACCCAGGGGTGCAGTCTGTGTCCCTCTGTAAGTGATGGGATGCTCCTGCTCCAGGTGCCATCTGCCCTGAGGAGCCAAGGCACTTCCGTGGATGTCTTAGGGGGCTTCAAGCAGCAAGGTGGACTCACACTCAGATGCCCGAGTGGAGGGCACATCACAGGTTAAGTGGGATCAGAGGGCTGTGCAGCCCAGATGTGAGCACAGTGTGCACTGTCCTTCTCCCTGACCTTCCCAACATGTCAGACCTCCAACTGCAATGCTGTGGGTATCCCCCCTCATCCAGCTCCCCCACGCACTGACAGTATCCCTGCTAAATCCCTGCTAGTCTCTGGAGTGATGCCAGAGCCATCCTTGGCTGCATGTGACCTGCAGCTATGGTGCAGACACTGCTGCAAAATCCCAACAACCACATCCCATTGCTGCCGGAGAGCAGGGATCCCACCACCCCCCAACAAGAGAGGATTTTAATACCATTCCCTTAATTTACTGCCTATTTACTCCTTTCCACAAGTGATATCCTCTGGCCAAAGAAAATCCAATGGGAGCAGATCCCTGCTTATTTCTGCTCCTGAGCATTTCCCCGTTGCTTGGCCTGTGCTGTTCCCATTCCAAAGGGGATGCACGTGGCTCATGGAGCCCCTGCAAGGAGAGAATCACACTCCAGAGAGCAGGAAAGACAGCTTGGGAATTTTGGGTTTCCCCTACTTTAGGCTCCCTCTCCTACCCGTGGAGCTAGGATGCACCCATGGGTACCACATCGCCATGGGGAGCTGCACCCATGGGAGACAGGGGTGGGGCTGTCGTGATTTTGATGGAGAACCACCCAGTTTGGCTTCCTCCAGCTGGAGCTGCTGCCTGAAGCCAAGTTTGCCATCACCTCCAACACCTTGCACAGTGTTCCCCCAGAATTCCTGGCTCTTGGAAGGCAGAAGGGATGTGCCACACAGGAAAACACAGCATAGGATGGGGGGTTTAGGAAAGGGATGGATGCTCAGGGTCAGCAACACCAGGACAGTCCATGAGCTCTGTCATGTCTGGGCTACAAAACCCACCAGCTGCCCCAGTGCCAGAGCACAGGCACAGGGGGGAACACAGAGTTTTGGGAAGCAGGATTCTGAAAAACGAGCTGTCCTGGTACAGCCCCCCCGGCCCTGCTGGCTGCAGACGCTGGCGCTGAGAGATGCTCTCTGTTCTCAATGGGAGCAGAAACGCTCGGGGCCAAGAAAAACGCATGGAGCTATAAAAAGTCCAGGGAACAGAGAGACATTCATGGACAACTTCAATCGGCCGCTGCCTGAAGATGCTGGTCACAGCCAGGCGGGATTCATGGATCAGCCCCAGCCAGGAGCAGCGGGGTGGCTGCCAGCCCCGGGCAGTGCCAGGGCGGTGACCAGCCTGGCTCCCTTTGCCTGCCAATGTCATCTGGATGGGCCAAAGCATCAGTCATATAAAAACAGGGTGGATTTGCACACCCTGCTGGTGCATCCCTGGTTTGTGGAGTGAGGAGGAGCTCCACTAAAATTCATCCGTGTTTTCCATCGTCTCTCTTGTGTGCCTGGTTCCCTCCAGCTGCCCTCCACCATCAAGGCTGGGCAGTGCCGGGTCAGGTTTGTTTGCAGGTGCCAAACACGAGTCCGGCACATGCCTGAAACTTCAAAGGGCCAGTAATGAAAAGCATTTTGCCGGTGGATTTCCAGCCCTTCCCGCCAGTCCAGCTGCTGGGTGGCAGATGTGGGGACATGGACACATCCCTGTGCTTCAGCCATGGCAGGAGAGGGCACGAGTCAGGCCATAGTAAGCTGGAGAAAGGGTATGTGCTATTTCTTCTGTTTTTTTTCCTTCTTTGCTGTTTCCCCAGGCACCATCCGTGCACGAGCAAGGCCGAATAATGCCAATATTCATTGCACAGACAAGTCCAGGCTCTGTTTGCTGCGAGGAATGTTTTCTCCAGAGACACTCCAAGCGACAAAATCCCCTTCCTCAGCTGGTGTATTTTTCTTTCATCAGGTAAAAAAAATCAGCAGAGGGCTGAAGAATGGCATCCTGTAAATATTTTCCTTTTGCTGATGCTGAATGAGGTGGAAAAGCACTCGGGGTCCAAGCCCATCCCTGCTGTGCTGGTCCAGGTACTGCTCCAGGACAACATCTCTCTTTAGGGTGTGCTTGAAGGATGCAAAGCAAAGATTGGGGATTTCCCTTCTCCTTCAGGATATGGTTTTCAGGCAGATTAGAGAGATTTTAAGATGTTGTCTCAGAGACACCAGGTCTGAGGAAACAAGGCAGCTGCTCTTCCCAAGGCTGAATCCCAGAAGTCAGGGATGCTGCAAGGGAAGAGGGGCTGGAAAGCATGGAAATGGGGGGATCTGACCACTTCCCCCAGCCTGGGGCAGGCAGTATCACCAGGGAGTGGGACCCAGGCTTCCCTACATGCCTCATCCCTTTCCTCATCTTCAGCCACTGAAGGAGAAATGAAAAAGAACAACCTTCTGGGAGTCTGGAAAAAATGGGTATTTTTACATCCTGGCTGGAAAAGTGAATTCTTCCAAATGGTGATAATTTTAAAAAAAGAAATAAAAAAGGGTGAAACCAACTTGTTAGTGATTTCTCTCCAGACTCCAGTGCAGGTAGCAGAGGGAAGGATGTCAGGGCATCCCTCTCTGTCCGACGGGCCACACTCATCCTGGGATTATTTTTCCTGCCCGCAGAAAGCAACCCAGACAATACCTAATCCCATGGACACCGGAAACGATTTATTTCCCTCAGCTATTTAGCAATGACCAGTGCTAATGCAACACTGCTAAACCCCACATACTTTCACAGTGAATTCACAGACCAAGAGGCCTTTTTTTCCTTCACCTGGAGATTTAAAGCTCTGGGAGCCGGCAGGAGATATTTGTAGGGAAAGCCATGTGGGATATTCATGCCGGCACTGGGATAAGGCTGTGGAGTGAATAACTTTGTGCATCTCTCATCTGCCCTTCTCCTTTTCCTTGGTTTTCCAGCAAAATGTTGCAACTAATAATTTTCACACATGGCGCAAGAGCTGCCGTAAAGTGGCTGCTTATTCCATTAAAGCTGTCGGTTGCTATCGGGTTTAGGGAATGGGGGTGTTGGAGAACCCCGTGGGGTATCGCTTTACCCCATCACTTCCTGCCCAGGTGATCCCACACAAACTCGCCTGTGTGATGAAAAACATTCAGGACCTGAGACACGTTTCCAACCGAAAACACAGGCTGCGATTCAGCTTCTCCCCTGCCTTCCAACACATCCTCCTTTTACCACAGAAAGTGGCATTTATCTCGGGATTCCTCAAAGCCACGGTGTAAAAAAATAGGGAAGACATTAAATATAGGTCTGGGTGGCTGCCTGCCATGGCTGTGCCCACGCTACCCATCTTCTCCAGGCACATGCTTGCCCCCCGGAGTGGCTGGAGCCCCTCCTCTGTGTTGGGATGCTGGAGGATTTATTTATCCCAAATAAACCACCCTGTGCAAGCAACCCTACAAAAACAAGCTGGGATCCGCCAGAGGGAAATGGATTTGTCATACTAGGTTGTCCCAAAAAAGAGCTGAGCCAGGGACATGGAGACACAGCAAGAGGACAACTCCCTCATGCCTGTGTCTGGTCCCAGTACATCCCAGCATCCTGACACCCAGCCTGCCCTCCCTAAGCCACCCTTTAATCTTCCTGTTTCTAAACTGAGAGTTGTGATGACTGACCAGAGCAAGACCTTGCTGGTTTTTTTTTTAAAGCTGCTTTGCAAAAACACATAATAAAGAGGAACAAATGCTGCCCCAGGCCCAGGCCAGTGAACACTGCAGGGGCTGCAGGGGCTGCAAGAGCTCTGCCCATCGTGCCTCTGCCAGGGCCGAGCCCAGGCAGAGCTTGGGGGTTGTTTTTCCCTTTCATCCCATGCCAGGTTTCAGCCCAGGATTTATACGGTCAAATCCAAAAATCCCTGGAAGGCAGGGCTTGGCACGGCGGGAACGCAGATGCTGCCTTTGCCCTGCTGCTGTAATTATGCCCCCAAACTTAGAAAGCAGCGGAAGAGCAGCGTGTAGCGCTGCAATTAGGAGGCTGTTTAATTGCAGGGCAACTGTGTATTGTTTTCCTCTCCCTGCCTCCAACTGCCAACAACCAGCTGAGCATCAGGAGCCACATTGCAAACCCAGGAATTGCAGCTCCATGGCACTCCCCATTCCTGCATCCTTGGAGCATCACCACATGTGGCTGGAGAGCTCTGGGCACAACAGGATTGTCACCACAAAGGTGACCCATCACACCCTTGGGTCAAGAGCAGTGGGAAGAGCATCCAGAGCATCCAGCTGGGGAAGGAGCCACCAAAATACAGAACCACAGAATATCCTGAGTTGGGAGGGACCCAAAAGGATCATTGAGTCCAACTCCTGGCCCTGCACAGGACACTCCAACAATCCTGCCCTGTGCCTGAGAGTGTTGTCCAAATACTCCTTGAGCTCTGGTGCCATGAACACTGCCCTGGGGAACCTGTTCCAGCACCTGACCACCTTCTGGGAAAAGAACCTTTTCCTAATATCCAACCTAAACCTCCCCTGACACAGATTAAAACCGACAACTGAGAGGTCGGAACTGGAACATCAGGATGTTCTTTCCAATACTATCTATTAGTTGCAATGTAGAAACTAAATTTAAATACACGCAAGAAATTTATCTGTCACTTGGTCTGAAATCTCACATAAAGGAAAAATTTCCCCTAAGTTTACAGGGAAATTTGAATCAAGACCAAATTTTGCCCTTTGACACCTCCCTGCACCAGTAACTGTTCTAGGCTTTTGTTTTTCAACAAGTGAGAGAAATTGAATTGTAGAACCATAGAATAGAATCATAGAATAGTTTGGGTTGGAAGAGACCTTTAAAGGTCATCTAGTCCAAGCCCTGCAAAGAGCAGGGACATTTTCAACTAGATCAGGTTGCCCAGAGCCCTGTCCAACCTGATCTTGAATGCTTCCAGGAATGGGGCATCCACACCCTCTACGTCACTGCTCAATGCAAGACTCTTTCTCCGAGCAACAGAAATTGTTCCCCTCTTTCTGGCACTCCCCTTCTCCTGCCCAAGGGCCTCCCAAGCAGCCAGGAATGATTCCCCCTGTCAGCCTGGAGATTAAAATGGATATATGCGTGGGAAACAGCAGCAGCAATGGAGAGGACACAGGAGAGCCACTGATTTACATTGTGTTGCCCCTGTGAACGCTGCACATAAATCTGCTGCTTTCCAAGGCGAGGCGTGAATCGGAACAGCTTTATCTCTGCACGGTCTGACTCGTCCTCAGAGCATTGGACATTCCATGGAAAAGTGACGGATGTACATGGCCAGGGGACTGGCATTGCATCAGGGATTTCACAGCACTCAGCAGGAACGGTGCCACCACCTAACCCATTGCTGTCTATGAAGGAAATGAGGGTCCAAGAGGGAAAATCCCAGTTGTTCCCAGTCAAACACAGGCAGGTGCACATTGGTGTGGGCAGAGCCAACTTGACTCCCCTTCTCTTGCCCACAGATGTTGTCACATCCCTGGGTTTAAGCTGGAGCAAAGTCCCCCCCAAGATGCTCACCAGCCCCTGAGGCTGCAAGAACCGTCCATGGATTTATCCAGCCATGGCACCAGGAGAAGGGATGTGTGGGGACACCTGGAGCACATCCCCAGTGTTGTCAGTCTGACTGGTGGAAAACACAAACAGGGTCTGGGATCTCCTGTAGGATGGTTCCAGGATGGCAGCAGTACCAAAAGGAGGGATGAAAATACTCAGAGTTGGGGTTTTTTTTCTGAAAATGGGAGCAGATTTGGGGAAAAAGATGGGAGAGCTTTGTGTTCCCACCAGGACTGAGGTGTCCTCCAAGCCTCTCCTTTAAAATGAACAGGCACAGGGATTGAACCCTCACATTTCATCACCTCAATCCCAGAAGCCAATATGACATTTAGCAGTTGGCAAACTGGGGCTGGGCATCCTCCTGCGGCCAAGGCTGAGCCTCCCAGTTCTCCCAGTGCTGGGACCCCTCTGCTCCCTGTGCTGTGCCGGTGGCAGGAGCTTCACCGGAGGAGCTGGACACATCCCTGCACCATGTGGGAAGTAGCTCCTCTTGTTTTCACAGCTGACATCAGGTCTGGAGAGGCTTCCACGGAGCTCCGGCGCGGAGGAAGCGCGGCTGAGGGGCGGCTGCAGCTGTGGCCAATATTCTTGCACCTGGGATTGGCTTGGAGGCTCCTGGGTCTGCAGCACGGGGAGGGCAGAGGAGACTTTCCAGGGATGAGCTGCTGCTCCGAAACCTTGTTGGGCTCTGCATGCTCAGGAGGAACAGCAGCATCGCTGGGTGATGCTCTAGCAAGGAGCATCTCTCTACATGGAGAGCTGCTAATGTCTTGTGAAGCTTTTCAGAAGCTTCCTGCAGGATTCCTGGCCGGAAGAGGACCAGCCAGAGCCTTGTCTTGTCCCCATGATGTCCTCCATCCACCTGCCCTGGGCTGTGTCACAGAGTCTGCAGGGAAGGTTGTTTAGAGATGGGGATGGAGAGGACATGGTGGGAAGTGGGGATGCAGCCAGGAACATGGACACAGTGAGAGCTGTGTGGACAGGCACAGAGGGAGAGATGTCCCAGCAGATGTGCAACCACCCCGGGCCCTGGTGGCAGCAAGGATGCTGCTTGGGAAAAATTTCTGGCTCCAGAGACAGGCCAGAGAGCCCCTTCCCTTTCTTTCTTCCAGCAATGATCTGCTCTCAAAACCACATGAAAAAGGAAATATATATGTATTTAATAGAATCATGGAATGGTTTGCATTGGAAGGGACCTTAAAGCTTATCTCATTCCATGGGCAGGGACACCTTCCACTAGACCAGGTTGCTCCAAGCCCTATCCAACTTGGCCTTGAGCACTTGCAGGGATGCGGTAACTTAATTCTCATACACATATAAATAAAAATTACATATAAAACTCACATATATATGTATTGTAAACAGACCCTCTGGATCCCTTCCCTGCACCCCACTGTTGAATCTTTCCCAGAAGGCTGTGGAGAGCTCGGCTGAGCCCCACACACGCCTGTCCCCAGCAGTGTCACAGTGCGACTGCCATCGGCTTGTCCCCCTCTGCAAAAACAACAGGCGAAGAAAGAGCACTTTTGTTTCTTCCTCCTCTATTGACACAGCTGGGAGGGCTGGAGCCGGGGGAGGTTCCTCCTCCGGAGGGCCAAGAGCCTCCACACACTCACTTTGTAGCTCAGGCAGCCCTGGATGAGGCAAAGCTCCTTTACCCACCTCAACAGGCACAGCCACAGCATCCCTTTGTCCATCCCAGGCCCTGGGTGAGGTGTCAATAGGGAAAGATGTCACCCAGCTGCTCCTGGTGGGTCCCCTCTGAGTTGGCAGCCCCGGGAAGGATCGTTCTGGGGATGGGGGTGATGTGCAACCCCAAAGCTGGGGCTGCTGGTGCAAACCGAGTCCAGCTGAGCCTTTGACAGCTCCTCCTGCATCCATCCACATCCATCCACATCCAACCAGGGATGCTCCTATAATCCTTGAGGATTTTTGCACCAGTAGTCATGCTGTGCTGAGCTCCCCACTGGCTGTCACCTTCCCCTGTCCCACAGCTTTTTCCTTGCTCAGTTGGACACGGCACAGATGGATCCAGTGGCTGAGCCGGTGCATGTCCACAGGTAAACCTGGCTCCTCCTTGCTTCAAACATGAAGGCACCAACCCCTCGTCCCCCCCCCAATCCTATCCACTTCCACAGATATCCAGCAGCACTATTTTATTGCCATTTATTCTAAGCTCCCCAATCAGTGCCATGGGGAAAAGATTAATTAATAAATCCAAGAGAGGGGCTATATTTCCCCATAAATAAACCCTCAGGTGTTGCTGTGTCTGTGTTCCCAACCAATATTTAAGAGCAGGAAGCATCCTGAGAATCACCTTCAAGTATCCCTTCCCAGAATTTTGCCACTGACTTGCACAGGGGCCGAATCCATCTGCCTGGCTATTCTGTGATCCATGGGTTTGCTCCTCTTTGCCTCCAGCCTCCGAGGCAAGAGACAAATGCAAAGCATTCCTTTATCTCCCTGCCTCTACCGAGAGACAGGCAAAGCAATAAAATGCATTTTTTTTATAGAGCTGTAAATTTAATTTCCTTTTAAACCATTTGCTTCCACTTAGAACTCAATGGAAATGCTGCGCTGCTGGCAAAGCTGCAGTGTCCCGGTCCTGCCTCAATGTATAGGAGCACGGGGCTGGAGTTTTTGGATGAGCTTAAAAGTTGATGGAAGGGAAGATGGGGGAAGAGAGGAAAATTCTTAGGGCATTAAGGGCCTATTTTCCATCTTCCTTGTGAACTTTCCTCGAGGGAAGAGCTTTGCTTCTTTATGGGGCACAATTAAAGCCGTCTCTGTCTGCAGGACAAAAGTTCAGCCTCAGACATTGCTGCAAAGCTGAGAATGCTGGTGGTGAGAGGAAAAATAACAATTTTCTGGCCTGAAAAACCACCTGGAGCTTTAGATTTGGGGTTAAGAAGCAAGAAGACACAGTGTGAGCACAGGCTCAGCATCCTTATACCATTAGGAAACCAAGAGGGAATTTTCCTAGCGAGCGAGGCAGCAGTGCCAGGATCACCCACCCTTGGCACAGGAGATCAACCTTGGCAGGTGTTAGGGGTGATCCTCCAGAATGGACCCTTCCTTCTACAGGACATCAATCCCACTGCTTGGCCACCTGTCCTGGAAGCTGCTCATTACAATGTCCTTTGATGGAGCTGGTGGGAAGCAAAGCTTGTGGTGTGACAGCCCATGACGAGGGATGCACTGGAAGTCTGGGGCACCCATCACTCACTCAGCTGTGGGTCTACCATGCCAGGGACTGGATCCAGACCATTTATCTCCTCCAGCTTAAAGTGTTGCATGAATCAACCTTGATTTATCTTCATGTCTGGGGAGGTGACTGTGTGACCCACAGCTCATGGGTGCTACTAATTAATGATGTGGGACTTGTTTGTAAACAGAACCAAACTCATCCAAATCCCAGTTAATCCAGTACAGGATCCCAGCACTGGCTGCTTGGGGTTGGTCCCATCACAGAGTCATTTGCTGCTGCTGCTGCTTCCAGATGGATCCACAGCTCCAAAAGAAGAGGGTGCCTTTTTGAGGTGAAATTTAGGACAAGCAGCCACAGAATCAAAGCAGAAAGGAGTTTTACAATGACCCAGACAGACACAACCCTGCAAACATCATCCCAATGTCAGGCAGCTCCTCTGGAATCAGGACATGACCCGTTTCCACCGCCCCAGGTCACAGCAGCAAGGCCAGATGTTCCAAACAGCAGCAGGACACCCAAATCTTACTCAGGCCACAGTCTGGGCTCCTTGAGGCATTAAATCTCCCTGAGGAGGCTGTGAACTGTCATCTTGTGTCTTCTGCTCCCAACTCAGGGTGTGAGGGATCCTTGGACATCCCTTGATGGCCACAATCCTTGGATATGGAGTCGGGGTGATCCATCCCTGGTGCCAAAGGTTTAAAACCCCCCCAAGGTTTTAAGCACGACGTGAAGCCCACTTCAAAGAGCTGCAGCTTCCTACTTGATAACATCAGGAGTCTGGATCAAAGGCTGCATCCTAGGAAATCCAGCAAGGGAAGGGAAAATAAAATCGCTTCCTCTAGAGCATTCCTTGCTGCTGAAAATCAGCTGCTGGTTTGGGAAAATTAGACCATTGTGTTAAAATTATAGATGATGCTCAAGTGTCCTTCTCTAGTGGCTTTTATAGGATTTGGAGGTGTTTCCTAGCAGGGGGAAGGGGTGGAAACAGTTTCCTGGTGCTGTTTGGACCCTGTTTGGTACATCCAGCCTTGCCCTGTACAAAGCTTTCCAGGCTTTTCTGAAAAAAGGGACAGAAGTGAAGGAGAAGCAGGGGATGGAGCAGGGGACAAAGGGACACTGAGCCACCCACAGGGACCTGACTTCACATGGGATGTCCCTGGCAGGTCCCAGGGTTGGAAGCATCCCTTGAACCTAGTGCCCTTTGGCAGCTGGAGGCAGATATTCCTCTTTTTAAGACTGCTTCCCAGCTTCTGTGCCAGCTACATTCCTCCTGCTCCCAGTAGGCCAGTCCATGCTGGGTTTGATAGCAGTGCTCTGGTATGCTGCTGTTGGGATCTGGATTTTGCTGGAAGCCACCCTGGAGAACAACCTCCTCTCATCCTCCAGCTCTGATAATAAGGTGACAGTGAGCAAACCTCACCTGGATTTCCCAGGGAGTTCCTCATCTGGGACACCTCTCAAGGCTGGAATCTCTGGGCTGGGGGATTCCCCAAAACCACTGCCATGTGAAGATAGAGAACAAATTGATACCCTGGGACGTCCTCGCCCCTGCTCGCCCAGCACTAGCCCATGGCTCATGTGAGGGCAGGGGACACGGTGCTCCCTCCTCTGAGGCTGTCACATGCCCAGATTGGCATTACCTGATTCATTTTTATAGAATCCCAGAATGGTTTGGGTTGGAAGGGACCTTAAAGCTCATATTGTTCCAAAACCCCTGCCATGGGCAGGGACACCTTCCACTATCCCAAGTTGCTCCAAGCCCCATCCAACCTGGCCTTGGACACTTCCAGAGATGGGGCAGCCACAGCTTCTCTGGGCAACCTGTGCCAGGGCCTCACCACCCTCACAGGGAAGAATTTCTTCCCAATATCCCACCTAACCCTGCCTTCAGTCAGTTGGAAGCCATTCCCCCTTGTCCTGTCACTCCATGTCCTCCAAGTCCCTCTCCATCTCCCTCGGATCCCCTTTAGGCACTGGAAGGCCACATTCTGTGTTGCATTTTCCAGATCCTCCTCCCATGCACAGGCAGGGGCTGCAGTAGAACCTGGACTCAGGTGGGCTCCAGCCCCTCCTCACCCTCCTGCCCCTCAGTTCGCATCCCACCCCGGGGGGACAGCGGATCCTTTCCCTCCCTCCACCCCCGCAGTGATTAGTGCCTTTCAGGAACAGTTTTTTCAGCTAGCTGGCCCAGCTGAATAGCTCTGGGCAGCAGGAGCAGACAGATCCCTGTATTCCACCCCTCATATGAAAACCAGATGCCATGAGTCCTGTTACAAATCGCAGCTGACAAGGGGATGAGAGCTTTACTTGGGAGCTCAGAGAGGGCACAAAACCTTTCCAAGGGGGCTACTGTGCAGCCCCCCAAATTGTGCCCCACATCCCTTTCCACATTATTCATGCTTTCCTTCAGCTTTTCTATAAATGATAATGGGATTATGGAATCCCAGAATGGTTTGGCATGGAAGGGACCTTAAAGTTCATCTTGTTCCACCCCCTGCCATGGGCAGGGACACCTTCCACTGTCCCAGATTGCTCCAAGCCCCATCCAACCTGGCCTTGGATGGGGCAGCCACAGCTTCTCTGGGCAACCTGTGCCAGGGCCTCCCCACCCCCACAGGGAAGAATTTCTTCCCAACATCCCATCTAACCCTGCCCTCTGGCAGTGGGGAGCCATTCCCTCTTTTCCTATCACTTCATGCCCTTGGAAAAGGAGAGTGGAGGAGGTGGTGGCAGCATCCTGACGGGGTTCTGTGCTCTAATGAACTGTCAGTTGTGGAGGTAGAGCTGATGGAACAGCCCAGCTAATGCTCAGTGACAGCTACGATTTACTAATCCATCCGAGAAATAAATAGGAGCCGTGGGGAATAAAAGTGGAGTTCAAGGCCGGCCCTCGCTGGGGCACTCGCAGTGAAACAAAACGTCACGTTTTATAAATGACCTTTTCATGTAATTCCCTGGCGAGGCCCAGGAGGAAACAGGGAGCGGCTGCCAGGGAAGTGCTGTGAAAGCTGCAAAGTCAGGAGGCTGGTGCTGGATGTGGTGGAGGCTGTGGAGGGGTGGGATCCAGGCTGGGAGGAGCGGCAGGGAGATAATCTATGGACATTGGCGTAACATTGGGTTGTGCATCCCCCACATCCAGCTCCCATCAGGATGTGCATCTCCCACATCCAGCTCCCATTGGGGTGTGCAGCTCCCACATCCAGTATCCACTGGGATGTGCATCCTCCACATCTAGTATCCATTGGGATGTGCATTTCCCACATCCAGCTCCCTTTGGGGTGTGCATCCCCCAAATCCAGCACCCACTGGAGTGTGCAGCTCCCATTTAACCCCAGAGCTGCAGAGAGCAAGTCTCAGCTTAAAATCTTGATTTCAAACTCTGAGTAACACTCAGCCATTCCTGCCTCAAGGGTTTATCCAGCCCTACCTGGAAGCCAACCCACCAGGATGCAGGGCTGCATGGAGACATTCTCCATCGGCATTGCTGGTGTCCCCATCTCGGGATTGCTCATGCTCAAGGAAGCTCATGGTGGCTTTTGATGCTGCAAAATTTCCTGGATTGCTCCAGGGTTGCCAGTGGTGACACCCTGACAGCCAGGGGAGGGATGTTATACTGAAAAATCTGTCGGGATACAGACCAGATCCACACTGTGAGAGCCCTGTAACCATCCCAAGGACCTCAACGTGAACTCAGAGTTGTGAAACTTTCCCTGGCCGACATTCCCATCCGGGGAGCTCTGTCTGCCCGGCTTGTGCATCTCCCAGCAAGGATTTCTCTCTGCTGGAAAAGGAGATTTTCCAGAGCAACCTGCCTCTGCCTCCCGCCAGCCCTCGCTGCCGTCACAGCCCAGGAATCATTTCAGCCCGGGTAGGGAAAGGATTGCTGCAACCAGCTGGCAGCAGGGATCACTCGGACTGGGGAAGTGCTTTGGGATGAAAAGTATGTGATAAATTAAGATTACTACTCTTCCCTCCGATCAGCCAGTCACTGGTTTCCAGCACGGCGCTGGCCAGAACAGCCTCACCGAGGGATTCTGGCCTCATCCCGGGAACCTGCGGTTGAATGAAAGCAGAGATTTTACACCAGCGTCCAGAGGCTGCTCTGGGCTCTCAAAGTGACAGGGATTTCACCACAGCTTTCGTAATCTCTTCCAAAATTAATTATCCTGCTTCTCAAAGCCTCCCCGCCTGCTCAGCCGGCAGCTCTGGCGGCAGAGCCGGCAATGCTGCAGCGGGAGAGATGGGGGAGACTCTGTCTCCAGGAAGCTTCCCTCCAGGCAGAGACGTTGAACTGGAGTCTCCGAGGTTTTGCACTATAACTGGGTTTAAAGCTCTAGCCAGGATCATACCCCACTCCCCTGGGAGCCCTGGGACAAGCTCTGGGCTCACTGCTCTGGTTCAGGTGCCACCCAGGCACTTTGTCCTTGGGGATTTGCCATGGGATACTGCTGGGATGCAGAGCACCTGCAGGGATCCCAAGCACCGCCTTGTGTTGCTTCCAAATCACAAAAAATAATGATGGAGAGGGAAAAGCAAGGAGTTGAGGGAATGGATCCCTCCAGGATTCTCTGGGAAAAACCCACCTTGTTCACAATTCCTTGCTTGCAACTCCTTACTCAAAATCCCTTGCTCACAATTACTTGCTTGCAACTCCATACTCACAATTCCTTGCTCACAGTTGCCTTGCTCGCAATTCCTTGCTTGCAATTCCTTGCTTACAATTCCTTGCCAGTCCCTTCCACTATGACACAATAAATGGCCATGAAATGTTTCCCCATCCTGAAGGGAGAAGAAACCACTGACACCTGTTCAGAATGACTTTATATGGAATAAACCACTGGTGTTACTGGGAATATTTTTGGGAAGCACACCACTTGCTGCTCTGCTACAGTCAGGGGGAGAATATTATGGAAAAAGGGTTTATTACCCCCAAATGCTGGAGCTACTCAGTGATTAGTGCCAGAGCAGAAGATGAATTAAAAAGCCCAGATTTTCCACTTCAGGAGCAATGCTCCACCACTAAATTCCGTGTTTTTTGTAATTCCCGAGAGGATGCCATCAGGATGGATGAAGCAGAAACCTGTCACACACACAGACCTCACTTCCCATTTCGCCCCTTCTGATGAGGACCAGCACCAAATTACAGCACCAAGGAAGGGCTCAGCAGCACAGCCACAGAGTTGGGCACTTTCACCAGGAAGACGTGGGAATCCTCCCTGTCACCATCTCCCTCCCGCGCCTCTGAACACCAGCCAAGGAAAACACCATTGTGTCGGGAGCAGACGAGGAGCCGGTGCCAGCGGGGTCGGAACAGCCGGCTCATTGTGTCCCTCCGGCTGCCGGCTCAGCGTCAGGGCAGCCCAAGAGTGCTCCGAGCCTTCCTCGGGATACAGAGGAAATGAGAAACATTACACAGCAGGGCCGGGCTGCGTGGAAGGGAAATGTGGAGAAGGAAAATAATCCTCCTTCCCAACCACTTTAGCAGTGAGCGGTGGCCCAAAACGGGAGCAGGGCTGCTGTGAAGGGGGGGATCAGCGGGATGGGAGTGATGCCAGGGGTGCCGGACTCACCTGCAGCCCATCCAGCCCATCCCCTCCATCCAGCATGCCATCCCGCAGGTCACTAGGATGCATAGGCAGGTTTAGGGATGCTCCCACACCTGAAACCACTCCAGGTCCTTCCAGCTCACCCCCTCCATCGAGTATCCCATCCTCATGGTTGTTGGGATGCACAGGAAGGGTTTAGGGAAGCTCCCCCACCTGCAGTCATTCCAGCTGCTTCCAGCCCATCCCCTCCATCCAGCATCTCATCCCTCAGATCACTAGGATGTTCAGGCAGGTTTAGGGATGCTCCCATGCCTGCAGCCAGTCCAGCTCCTTCCAACCCATCCCCTTCATCCAGCATCCAATCCCCTGGGTCGTTGGGATACACAGGCAGGGTTTGAGGGTGCTCCCATCCCAGTGTGCTCCTTCCCTTCTCCTTTATTAATCATTTTGCTGAAGGACAGCCATGCCACACTGAGCAACTAACCCAGCCCAAGTTAGTCCAGGGAATCTCCTGCAGGTTTTAAAAGCTCTTCTAGAGACTTGATTATCTTTGTGGGTCCCTTCCAACTCAGGGTATTCTATGATATTGCATGACTGTATCCTTGGCATCCTCATGTCTCTCTCCTGTCAGGTTAGCCACCAGATTTTAGTGAAACCCTGGAATTTTGAAGCATCCACCTCTCCCTGCTTCCACTCTTGGAGCAGTGTGGACTCTCTGCCTGAATTCCCACTTGGGTGGGAGCAGCCTGTCGTTGCACCCATCCAGCCTCATCGAGGCAAACACCTCCCAGCTCTGCTCCCTCCAGCATCCTTTTCCCATGTCTCCCAGTGGCAGCCTCAGCTTCTCCACTTGGTGCTTGGTTCTCCCATTCCTCCCATTTCCATTACCCTGGCAGGGTTAGGTGTGGACACTGGGATCCTGGTGTTCTCACACCACCGGCAGGCTGTCAACACACAGTGTTGCTCTCTCCATCCCAGAACTTCTCAGATCCCTGTTTTGGTTTCAGTAGAGATAAAATGTCAACATTTTGAGGCACGGAGGGACGGCCGAATAGCCTGACCTGTCAACATCCAGAATGGAAAACACGCTCGTCAAGTGCTTGGGATGAGGTTCTAATTACTCCCCACATACCGGCCGGCATAAATACACGGAGTGATCCAAGAAAAGCACACTCCCGAGCCGAGAAGCTTTTCCCGGAGTTACACGCCGTCTCCTTTGCCCTGGGAGCCGGGTTTCACCTCCAGTAGGCAGCATTCTGCTTCTACTGGGTTTGTAGGGATCTATGGACAAGCCCCAGCTCAGGAGGCATTTCTCCAGGGAGGAAAGGAGAAGCACCTCTGTGGTGATAGGAATGGTGGTGCTGCAGGATACAATCCAGAGTGGAAGCAGAGATGTGATCCCATGGATCCTATGGACCTCAGGGACATTCCAAAGCACCGGAGGATGCTGACACCTCATCCTTCCTGTCTTTGCTTCTGGGAGAGCTGAATGGGGAAGAGATCTGCCACCTTGTTTCATAGAATCATGGAATCACTGAGGCTGGAAAAGCCCTCCAGGATCATCTAGTCCAACTTGTGACTGATCCCCACCTTGTCCCCCAGCCCAGAGCACTCAGTGCCATGTCCAGTGCTTCCTTGGACACTTCCGGGGATTGGGACTTCACCAGCTCCCTGGGCAGCCCCTTCTAATGCCTGACAACCCTTTCCATGAAGAAATTCCTCCTGATTTCCAACCTGAACCTCCCCTGGCACAGCTTGAGGCCGTTTCCTCTTGTCCTGTCCCTTGTTCCCCGGGAGCAGAGCCCGACCTCCATCTGGCTTCCCCCTCCTGTCGGGGAGTTGCAGAGAGCAAGAAGGACTCCTCTGAGCCTCCTTTTCTCCAGGCTGACCCCCCCCAGCTCCCTCAGCTGATCCTGGTGCTCCAGACCCCTCCTCAGCTCCATTCCCTTCCCTGCACACACTCCAGCCCCTCAAATGTCTGTCTTGGAGAGGTTCAGAACTGGACACAGCACCTGAGGGGCCTCAGCAGTGCCCAGCGCAGAGGGACAATCAATTCCCTAGTTCATGGCACAGAACAAATGTCCTCATCTTAATCAACAGCTTCCAGGCTCCCCCACACCCATCAGGCATCACAGGCGGGTAGATGCTACCTCAAAAAAATCGGAGAACTTTGCTTGAAGGAAATCCTCACCTCCCAGTCCCAGGTCCCAGCTCCTCAGAGATGTTTTCTGCCTCCTCACAAGAAGAACCCCCACCTCTTTAAAACCCCTACCTGATTTTGGACAACCTGCCCTCTCTGGGCTGGCTCCAGGCTCCAGAGAGGCAGACTCTGCCTAAATCCCTGGTCCTTGGGGAGTGCTGAGCATGCTCCGAGCCAGGGCACATCAGTGCTGCTGGGTGGGTTTGTGTTTATCTCTGTTAATCACTGTGAGAACTGGGCTCTCTCTGCCTCTTTCCCACTCTGTGTATTATCATTTGATGCATCACTAATGGGTGAGGGAGGAAATAAAATAAGTCAAAGCCTAAAAAAAACGTTCAGGGAAGCAAAACTCCTCATTTTAGAGTAACAAACACCCTTAAGCACAGCTGGCCCAGGCATCAGCTCTGAGGACACTTGACCACGAGCAAGACCAAGGTTGGGCTGAAGGATCAGGAAGCCAAAAGAGTCCCAACAGAGACTGAAGTGGAATGGGAGGATGCCTGGATCTGAATCAGCACTGCCTCAGTTTCCTCTCCAGCCTTTTCCCTGCTGTGGATATTCCCATTATAACTTCCCAGCTGATAAACTGCTGCCTCATGAGTGGCACTTCAGGCTCAGGTCGGCACTTCCACGCCATTCCCAAACACCCTCCAAGGGCTTTGCTTGGCAGCTTCAATCTTGCCGTCTCCCACTTTGCCACATCCATGAGGAAAAGGCCAAGAGAAGGAAAACAGCTTCATGCAACACATGGATCCTCTCCAGGAGGGTCTTGGGGAGCAGCAGCAGCTGCCGGCAGTGCTGGGCAGGCAGAGGCTCTGGAAGCCCACGTGGGGGGACCTGCCCTCTGCAATCCATTTAGCACTTGGCACGGCTCTGAGGGCTATTTTTGAAAGGTATGCAACTGTCCCAGAAACCCAACTTTGAAGTGTGGTTCAAGGCTTTGTTGTTGTGCAGAGAAAGGGCTTTTTTTTAAACGTTTTGTAATTAAATGCAAACACAAGTGGGTTGTTGGCCCGGGGCCAGGCGAGGCAGGTCAGCTCTGCTCTATCCACCAGGGCTGGATCTGTCCCTCTCCGCTTTCAACCTGAGACACCATCGGCCTCCTCCCTGCTCTCCAAAATGTTGTGGTTTGCTGGCAATCAGAAAAATTTGTTTTCTGGCCACTGATAAGTGCAGGGAGAGCAGAGGGTTCCTGCCCCTCCTCTGCAGCCCGGCACTGGCATGTGGAGATCAGTGCCCTGGGTGGGTGGGAAGAGGACTCGGTGAGAGGTGCCGGTGGGATCCCTCTGGGCGATCACAGGTGGGAGGAGAGGTTGGTCTGAACGCTCCCTGCATCCTCTTCATGTGCATCCCTGCTCCCAGCCTGCCTCCTCCTCTTCCTCTGAGGAACCCAGACTTTTCAGTGCCATGTTCTCAGCCACATTTCTGCATCTGCTGGGGGTAGGTGGTGCCCCATCCAGGTTGATCCTAGAACTTCCAGGAGAGGCAATGCCAGCCAGTAGTGCCAAATGAATCCATCAGCACTGCCCAAACCCCTCCAGGCTGGCAGGAGACGTCTGTAGGAGCAGTTTGCATCTCCTGGCTGTTTGGTTTCGGATGTGATAGAGCCACAAACTGCTTTAATTTATCATCCCCCATGTCCATCCAGGTTTGGGAAAACCCTTCATCCTTCCAGGGCTCCTGAGTGTCTCCAAGTCTGAGCCTGCGGTGAATCCTTCATCCAGGGAATCCTGACCACAACAATCCAGCTAAGAAACGATATCCAGGCTGGACATATCTTGGAGCAACCTGGTCTGGTGGACAGTGTCCCTGCCCATGGCAGGAGGTGGAACGAGATGAGCTTTAAGGTCCCTTCCCACCATCCTTTGCTTCCATGATTCTATGAAACGCCAGGAGGAAGGCGGGATCCCCTTAAGGTCCTTCCCAGGGAGGTATTTTGGAGGTGTTGCTGACTGGGAAGCCCCGGGCAGCACCGGGTGTTGTTGCAGCCTGGTTTTAACCCAGGCTGGGGTGGGAAGGTGCTAATTAAACATGACAGCTTGTCAGGAAGGGGCGTTAAATCATTCCTGCCACCCCCTTTGTCTGGGCAGCTCCAGGCAGCCATGGAGAAGGGGGGGGAAAGGCTTAATTAAAAAGTAGTAGATTCAACCCAAAAATAGATCAGGCTTTTTTTTGAAGGGGACATTGGTGGTCACTGGCAGCTGCATTTTTCACATGCCTCTGGAGGAGATCTCTATCCACGAGCTGGTCTGGATCCTGCTGTTGGCTGGGGACACGTTCATGCCCAGCTCCTTCCCATGGGGCCACACCTGGGGCACCAGGACAGTCACACGGGGATGGAGAAGACCATGAGAAGGGAAGGAGTCAGTGCCAGGCAGATCCCAGCCTGGAAGACAGGTGGGCAGGCAGCAAGGGTTGGCACAACACTGAGCTTGTGAGGAGGCCAAAACGCAGAGCAAATACCTGCTTGTCGCTGTGCCAGCGCCGGCACTCGTGTGCCACGTTCCCAGTCCCTGCCAGGTCAGCAACAGGTGACCATGGAACATGTTTTGAACCAAACATTAAGAAAACAGACTAAAACCCAAAAGAAAACACAGGCAACAGTGCCAGTGCTGGTCTGTCCCTGCTGGGTTTCGTTTCTACAGAACAGGACCCTGCAGGAAGGGGGATGTGTATCCTTGCAGAGCAAAATTCATCCTGCACCCCAATGTGTGGGGGAGAGGGATGGTGCCAGTGATCCTGGGAATGGTGGGAAAGGGTCAGACCTCAGGCTGATTTGCCTGTCGTGTCTCTGAGAGCATCCCATAGGGAAGGACATGGGGCAGCCCCATGGAATGTCATCACTAACTGCATCCTAAAGCTCCAGGTTGAATATTCCCTTCAGAACCGGAATTGTGGTAAATCTGGATGTATTTCTTAGATATAAGTGACCTGTCCTTTTTTGAGATACTTCAAGCTTTGGGTTTCATCTTCTTCCACCAGTGACTTCATCCACAGATGCTCCAAAGACACTGGATCCCATAGACTCCAAAGGGAGCTCCATGGCCTGATGATGCTATTCTGGAAAACTCATGCTGGCAGTCCACGCAGGACCCAAACCTTCCCTCCCAATCATCCCACCATCCCACACAGCGCAGTTTTCCCTGAGTTCTGCCTCTGGTTCACCAAACCTGAAGCTGGACATTGCTTCTTCCAGCTGTTATGGGATGTGGGGAGGGGTGACACGTGGATTCCTGGTGTCATGGGGGAAGCTGCTAAATCTCTCGGCCAGGGACTCTGGCCAGCCAGCAGCTGGGATTTGTAGGGAAACAGGCAGACCCCAAACAACCCTGGGGTGTCTCCCAGGATGCATGATTGGGATGTGGTTTCCTCTGCACAGCACATCCATCCTCGCTGTGTTTGTGATAACAGACAGCCCAGGGTGGGCTCAGACTTCCCAGGAAGCCACATCCACACGAGTGGGTGTTAAGTGACAAGGAGCACCATCGGCCATCCCCTCCGTGAGTCATCCAGCTTCCATTTCCCGGTCATCTGCCCTTCATCAGGAGGGAGAGGAGAGGCCCTTCCCATGCCCAAGAGGGAATTTAAAACGGGAAATCCTTTCACTTGACCCCAAGTGGACAACAGAGAAACTGAGGTTGATTCAAACATGTTGGCAAGGCAAGACCACGCTACCTGCAAGTTATTCCTTGGAAGTGCAACTCAGGTGTGTGTAAATGAGAGCAAACCCCATCAGAGCCAATACTGTTGCTCCCTGTACATTCCCAGATCTGGACTGAGGAATTAAAAGCTGCATTGCAGCCTGAGGTGAGCTGCAAAATGAATGCCCACAGTCAGGCACAGATACCTTCAGGGGTCGATTCCCAGCTACATTAGGGCCCCTTTGTGCTCCTCCAGCCATGTAAAGAGGTCTCTAAGTGAGTGCAAATTAAATTTAAGTTACTTTTTCTTCCTTTTTAAGGCCCCTTTATACTTCCAAGGAGGGGTAACAGAGCCTCAGAGTGACTGGGAGGCGGGAAGGTTTCCCTGCCAGGCACAGGCAGGTGAGAGCCCCTCCTGTGCTCCCATAAAGCGGCTTTACGGGGTGCCGGCTCCAGCCGTGCTGGCGCGGTGCCGCTGTCCCAGGGACAGCAGGTCAGCAAGAACCACATCAAGACATCCCACATTCATGCACGGCCAAGACCTCTCTTCCAAGAATGGGACAGACTGCACTGTGAATATTAAATTCCCAGACTTTTCCCCCATACAGGTGAAGGTGTTTCCCTGCATACCCTGGAGTCACCACACAGTTAACTGCTCTGCCAGGGAGCAATTCTCCTGTACCATCCCAGTTAAGGATGTCTCTCTCCAAAGCTGTTGGCTGGTGCACAGTCAGTTTTTGCATTTATCCCCAAATCTGACTGTATTCATAGTACCCAAAGCAATTCCTGCCATGACTGCTCATACAATGTTTGCCGACAGCAGGAGTGGGCAGTGGGGTTGGGATGTGATGTGTGTGACAGCGCAAGCAAAACACATCCTCAGCTTCTCCTCCCAGGCACAAGGACCACGGATACACCCTGACCTTCTGCACAGCCCCCAAAATCCCTCTTTGACCACAGTCCCACATGCCACTCATTTATGAATATGACAAACAAGCTCAACCCATCCCAAGGTCCGTCTGTCCGCACGGCATCTCTCCATCAGCGCACCTCGCACAGGTGAACACCCAGCCTGTCAACATCCTAGCTGGAGGAATCGCCTCTCCCAAGAGCTCAGGTGCCAAACACCTCTCTTCCTTATGAAGCCACTGATTGTTTTTGCTCTGACAACCCCGGGTTCCCAAAGCCACTCAGCTCTGAAGGAGTTAACGGAGCCGAGTTACTCGGATTCCTCCACCTAACCCTCCAAAGTCCCGCAGAACCAGACTTGGCACTTTGAGAAAGCTCCACAAATCCAGAGGCTAAAACACACTGCTGCCTTCCGTTCGTCAGGAGAAGGCAAGTCCCAGCTAATTGAGGAACCAGAGCCTTCCCCAGCCCCTTCCAGGCAGCTTATTTATTTAGGGGCTTTTTTTTTTCTTCCTCTTCTTTATCCTCTATGATTTTTTTTTTACTCTTCCCAGGGCAAACATTAGGAAAAGAAAGTGCAAATTAATTTGGTGAGGAACGGCTGCAATTTATGATGCTCCCCAGCTGGTGAGGGCTGTTAACCCCATCTGTACCTCGGGTGCTGCATCCTCCCGGCCCCCCGAGTCCCCCATGATCTCATTTCTCTGCTCCCCACGCAGGGATTTGGGAACAGCATCAGGAAGGCAAAGGGAAACGGTAGCAGACGCCTTTTTAATTTCCTAAATCTTTTTTTTCCCCAAAAAAAATCTCTTCCCCCCCACCAAATCTTAGTTTTACCCTAAACCTCATTTTTACCCCTAAATCTCATTTGCCCCCCACTTTTTCCCTGCCTTGCTGTTGCTGAAGGTTCCCCGAGCATACGGTAGGTTATTTTCTATTTTTCATTTTTTTAACTCCCTCTGACTCCTGCACACAATTCAAAGGAAATCTGGGAAACCAAATTCTCAGCTCTCCAAAGCAGCAAATGGAAAGTCACTTAAAGGGACAGTTCTGCCTTAAAGCGGCAGCAGCGCTTTTCTCCAACGGTGGGAAAAAAGGGGTTAAAACCCCCCTACCCACCCCCCAAGGAAAAAACCCTCCCCAACAACAAGCAACACGACCAGGCTCAGCCCTCTGAGGCCACCCCATGTGACACCTCGCTCGCGACCCCCCTCCGCTGTCCCCGTCCCCCCCCAGCCCTGGAGCGCTCCCGGGGGGATGCGCATCCCGGGAGTGGGGTGGTGGTGGGGAGCAAATAGGGGGGGAAATTCCAGCACCTCCCATGTCCCCGCATGTCCCTCCGCGAACCCTGCCGCACACACGATATTCCCGGGGCGGGGGGGTCCGTAATTCCAGCCAGGCACCGGCAGAAGGGTTAAGGGGGGGGAAGGAGGAAAGGAAGGACCGACATCAGGACCGACATCAAAGGCAACTTCTCTGCTCAGCAGATGAGCAGATCCATCCTCACTTCATATTTTTTGCAGCTGAAGTCGGGGGGGGGGGAAGGGGGGCTGCATTAACTCCTTCTCTCCCGGGGGTGGCTCCGCCAGGGCAGAGGCGACACTTTCCCGAGAGAGGTGGGACCATCGCAGCCAGTGACAGGAGCAAAGCGCAGCTCGAGGTGCCGAGGGGTTACAGGGAGCAGCCCCCGGCCCGGAGGGGGGGTCCTGGGGACAGCTTTAGCCTTGGGAAGGAGGAAAGGGAATGGCAGTGATTTTTCTTTTAAAGTTCTGGGATGACACAAATATCCCAAATAGTTTAAGCAAAGCAGCATCATTTTTTAACTCTGACAAACCTCGTTGAGTCATTGAATGAGAGAGAGGGGGGGAAAGGGGGGAGAAAAGTTGTGTTTGCAGAGCAAAAAGGCAGGAGCCTCCAGAGAAGGGAACAAACCCCGGGAAAGCACTGGAGTGAACCCCCAGCACTGACATGGGGCAAACAGCACATTCTCCTTCCCCCCAAGAAAAAACAGATTTATGTGACACCAGGCAGCAAAGCCGCGATGCAAAAGGATGTTTACTCACCTCATCATAAGCCAGCCGGAGGGGAAGGCTGCATTCTCCTGGAAAAGGGCTGAAAAATGAAAAAGTTGGGAATTAGGAGCTGCCGTCTGGCCCTGTGCAGTTGCTCCGTACTGTGGGTATAAAAAGAGAAGAAAGTCTTCATCACTGACCACAGGCACGGAGCTGCTCACGCCCCTCGCGCCGCACCAGCCAGTAGCGCACAGAAGTTGGGTTACGGGAGAAGGAGAGGAGCTGAGAGCAGGATATCGGGATTTATCTGCTCCTCTGGCACAGGAGAGGGGGGGAAAACGGGATAGGAATGGGGAGGGAAGGGGAGAAAAAAGGGATATAAAGGGGAAAAGAAAAAAGAGGGGTGGAAAGGGGAAAAATGTGATAGAAAGAGAAAAAATAGAAAGGAGGAAAAGGATAGAGCAAAAGGGATAGAGAGGGGAAAAGAAAAGGAAAGAAGGGGGAAAGGGATAGAAACGGGGGAAAGGGGATAGAAAGGGAAAAAAAGGGAAAGGAGAAGAGGGAACAGAAGGGAAATGGAAAAAATGGGATAGAAAGGGGGAAAAGGGATAGAAAGGGGAAAGAATGGAAAGGGAAATAAAGGTGATAGAGGGGGGGAAGGAGCATACAAAGGGGGGAAGGGAAATGAAAGAAAGAGGATAGAAAGGGAGGAAAAAAAGGGATAGAAAGGGGGGAAAATGGTATAGAAAGAGGGGAAAAAAAGAGGGGGATAAAAAGGGGGAAAAAAGTGGATAGAAAGGGGGAAAAAAGGCTTCATTCCGAATATGCCACAGGAGGAAAAGTGAGTCTTGTAGTTCAGTGGGGTGACAGACGCCGGGATGTGCCAAGTCCCTACGGACAAAAACCCCACACACCTCTTTAATCAGCCCTTTGGCCAAAGCCTTAATTAAAAAAGCTGCTACAAAATATCAGATAATGGATTGCATTTTCAGGCCTCTCTGGAAAAGCAGCTCATATGGCAATGTTTCTAAACTGCTGCCAGAGCAGGGAAAGCTGCCAGTTTTAGGTTACAATATCAAAGGCACACATCCTGCACACCAGCAACCCGCTCCCAGTTCCACCGGAGTCAATCCAGAGCCACCTCACGGCTCTGGAAGCAGCTGGGGCTGATTTGGAGCGGGGCAGGATCAGCCCCTGCCCTGCCAAAGTGCTGGGCAGGAGGATTTGGCCTGGTTTTCTGTTCAGCTCTGCTCAGGTCATGTCTCACGGTAAAAATTAAATAATTATAAATTAATGTAATATTTGACTCTGAGGTCAAAGCGACTTCCCCCAGCACGAGACCGACTGACAACTTCCACATCAGGACGATGATTCCCGGAGCTCCCTGATGATTCTGGAGCTCCCGGAGCATGGAGAGTGAGTTGTCATCTAATCTCAGCAATCAAGTGGAATTGCAATAAAACCCCTGGACTGGATGCCATCCAAGCAGCTCCAAACAGAGCAGCCCCTGGAAGAGCAGATGCTTATTTACAGCAACGGCTGCAAAAATCCTTGGAAAAGGGAATTTTGGACCGCGATAACGGATGCACCAACTTTTGAGATTGTTTGGTCTAGAATTGCTCGTGTTTAACAATTTGGAATTGCTCAGATTTAATTATTTGGAGTTACTCGCATTTAACAACTTTTTCTTTCTCTTTTTTTGTGGTTATTTTCAGCCCCAGAAGGAAGCAAAGATTTCTTGGCATCACTGGGACACGGACAACCTCCCATCCATGGTTTTGCTCTCATGACATCCAATACCCCACAGAAATATGGGGTGCGTATAAATAGATATATTAAAAATATGATATATATAATATATGATGTGTTTAAATATATGTATTAAAATATGGTATATATAATATATGATGTGTGTGTATATATTAAAATATGGTATACATATTAAAATATGGAATATATAGTGTATATATGTGTATGTATGTGGTATATATAAAACATGATGTGTGTATCTATATCTATATTTATATTTATATAAAATAAGACCCACTATTGGGATCAAAAGCTCTCCAAAGGCCTGTGTAATTTCAGCAAAGGCCTATTTTGATCAAAACCAGAACTAAGGGGCTGGAAAGGCTGGGTTTTTGCCCAGTTGTCCTCCAGTCTATCCCAGCAACCCTGAGTCTAGCTCTCCATGAGGCATCCACTCCAGGATGATGCTGGTTCTATCCCCCATCACCCTCCCAGTGCTGCCAAGGCTTTGGCACTGGTTTAGCTTCCGCTTTTCCAAGGTATGGCTCTTTGCCTTATTTTTTTCCCTGAGGAAAACACCCCAAAGCACTGAACAGCCAATCCCTTCCATGCATCCATCACATTCCAGGGAGAAGGATACCAGTGCGCCAGCCTTCAGCATCCATTGGAAAAATATCCCTGGAATAGAACATGGACATCCAGAAGGAAGAATGAAAGAGGGAAAAAAGCTCATTTTAGCTAACGAGGTGAGTCCAGAGGAACTCTGAGATGCCAGGGGAGCTGCCCCAGGCTGAGCCGGGTCTAACAGCAACTTGGCTGTGGCTCCCAGGCAGGGCCGTTTTTAGAAGCCTCATTCCGAGGGCAAAACAATGAAATTTAAAATACACGCTGTATTCATGGATTTGTTTTGATCCCACTAACATGAAACCACTTATATAATTGTCACAGAGCAAACATCTCATTATGCACAAGAAAAGCAACCCCTCACTTTGGTCCCCCCTCCCCAGTTCTGTTCCTTTTGCCTCGGCCAAGACGTTTCTCATGTAACATAAATCAAAGCCAGGTGCATCTTTCTGCAAGAATCACCTCACTAACAAACGTTGCTTAAAATACTGCATTAAAAAAACACCCCAGACCATCATTCAGAGGCCTCAGAATTCCCTTTTTACCAAGGAATAGTGATTTTTCCCCCAAGTGGTGACGACCCCATCAGCTTTTGATGCATTAAACATCAGAATCCAAGTGCCCTGTTCTTCCTCACACTGAATTTCTTCCATGACAACCTAACTCACACGCAAATTTGCTAGAAATCAGGTGGGCTCAGAACCATTTTCATCTTATACATAAAAAAGATGTTTTCCGAGTACAGCTGATGAATTATTTTTAATGGGACCAGATTATAAATACATATTATTTTACATTATTAATACACTGTAGTGTTGGTTCATATAGAAGATTTTCCCCCTGATTTGATCCCTTTTAGCCAAAGGCTTTCAGCATCTTGCTGTGGAAGGACAGGGAATTTGCAGGACCGTGAATTTGGAATTTGCAGCCATGACCTGCTGCAATGAGCCAGATCAGGATCCGGCTTTGTAGCTCCTCTTCTCCATCAGGGCATTCCCTACCACTTGTGTGAGATGGTTCCAAGGAAGGTGCCGAGGATCCAGTCTCAGAGACAAGTCAGGAGCTGATTTAAAGAATCCCAGAATGATTTGGGTTGGAAGAGACCTTAAAACCCCTCTTGTTCCAACTTCATGCCATGGTCAGGGACACCTTCCAGTGGACCAGGTTGCTCCAAGCCCCATCCATTCATGGCCAGGAATTTTGCAGGCAGCACCACTCATCTTTCCTATTTTCTTTTCCTTTCTTTCAGGCTCCTCAAAAGCACAGTCCAAGTGACCACAGGCTGGAAATCAGAGACCAAGGCATGGGAGATTGTCCCTATGCCAGGAACATCGGGAGTGGCAGCACAAAACCCCCTGCAGACCTGGCTGAGGGGAACGGTGGCTCCAGGCTGGGCATTCCAGCCAGGTGGGAGCAAAGTTCAGGATCTGCTCAAAGTCCAAGGGAGGTTGAGTAGCCAGGGATGGTTTTGATTTCAAGTCCCACGGGGTCTGCAAGGCAGATTTCAAACCCACAGAAGTTGTTAAAAGCGTATTTGTGGGGACAAAACAACTATGGGACAGGCGGAGCCAACACCATTCCCACCACGTCTGGGTTTGCAGGGATAAGCCAAGCCAAGTGGAACATCCACAGGGTCCTGGATAGCAGAAGGGGTCACCACCACAAGCAAAGGGGTGGCACGTCCCCAATCTCCTTTCCTACCTGGGTGTTCATCACCTGGAGTGCCCACCCAAGCCCCCAGGGTGTCCCATTCCATGGGGAGAGAACAACCACGGGACCAGAGGGAGGGAAAGAGTCCCAGCACTGTGAGACACAGGGATGATACACCCAAAGAGCCTGGCTGATCTCAAAGGGCTTCCATCAAACACCATGGGTCACCCAGGACTCTGAGCTACTTGTGACCCGTCCAAGAATGGCAACTAAATCAGGGAAACTTAAAGTCACCACTCCCAGAATGATTGCAAAGGGCCAAAACCCAAGCAGGTCCAACATGGCTGTGGGCAACAAGTGGTCACAAAACAAACCCTTTGCTATAAATTTGTGTTAAAAATCCCATCCCTTTCCCACTGAAAAACTCACGGAAAGTTAATTTGTTTCACCAGCTCATACACAAAAGCAGCAGATGGTGAGAGAGCTGGGGTAGGGCTGGGGGCTGATCTCATCTGCAGGGTGGCAGAGAGGGCAGCAAAAGCCACGGTTGCTCCGTGGTGCCTTGTTCTTCCTTCCCAAAGCAAATTCCCTCCTCATAACCCATCTGTGACCCTCTGCATCCCAATACAGATTTCCTAGAAATTAATTTTCTTGCTCTCCTCTAATCTTGCTCGGGTCTAGGCTGGCTGAACAGCAAAAGAAAAGCTGACACCAACAAAACCACTTTCTACCTCAGACCTGCTCCCACCTTTTCCACTTCTCCAATGGAGTTTTCCCCTGCATCTCCCTTTTATCCTGGAATCACAGTTTGGATTGGAAGGGAACCCACTTTAAAGCCCACCTCATTCCACCCCCTGCCATTGGCAGGGACACTTTCCACTACACCAGGTTGCTCCAAGTCCCATCAAACTTGGCCTTCAACCAGCTGCTATAACATTCCTGCTCATGCCATGCTCCCATGGGCACGGAGGAGGGACAATCAACCCCACATGGCATTGTCTGTGGTACTTAGCACACATGCACACCACACTGCAGTCACCACCCTCAGAGCACTGCCATGGCTTGGACACAGCCAAACAAGCCCCAGAAGATCCTAAAGCATCTTCCAAAGGTTCCCAGGTTGGGCAGAGCCTTCCCTGCCAGCATTGCAGATTCATGGCTGTGGTGGATGGGAAGAGGATCTGCTCAGGGAAACTGAGGCATGAGGGGTTGGGGCAGCACTTTGAGATGCTTTTCTAGCAGCACTTTGGAAAACAAACCCCAAATCCCAAAGACTTTGGCCTTCTGGCTGTGCAGGAGCAGGTATTTGCACAACCCTTATGCCAATAGAACTGGAGCATCCCTTCCCAGCCCTTCCCAGCCTTCAATCTGGGAATCCTGCTAATGAAAGGAAAACAGAGGAGCTGCGGAGCAGAGGCCCAGGGTGTGGTAACTCTAGAAGGCAGCAGAGGAGGGATGAATGAAACCTTTCACTGTGGTCCAGAGGAGCCCGTGGCACAGAGGCTTGAGGAATTCACGAGCTCTGCACACCAGAGTGAGCAGGGAACACGTTCCGTGGGACGTGGAGACACGACTTGCCTTTAATGAGTGGGAATGGAGGATGATGGAAGAGCTGCCAGAGGGGGGGGGACACCCCACGGAGGGAAAATAATCCCTGCATCAGCAGCTGGGGGCCGAGTTCCCAACACTGAAAGCTGTCCTTATTTTTTCCTGTAATTCTGTCTCCAAGGGATCACTAACATTTACATTTTTCTCCGAGCTGTAGAGTTTATTCACAGCCCCGCTCAGCAAAAGGCTGTGCTAATAAATAGAAGTATTGATGCTCACACTTCTATACATTATGCTACATCCACACTCAGACAACCAGCCTATTTTGCCCTGCTCTATATTGTGAAGGAATTATTCTCCTCTCCCACCCAGCCACGCGCCCCACACACCCCCAGCCAAGCCATGAATGGCCACAGTGTCCTCAGTCTGCTCCCAAAAATGCCATTTCCCCACTTGCAGAGGTGAAAAAAAACAGCCAAAAAAGAAAAAGGACAGGGTATAATGATTCCTTCACACTCTCTACCTGGGATTATTTCATCTCCCTACCCTCCTCCAGCTCCTTTTCCCACTTGAAAAATAAATATATAAGGGAAAAAAGCAGAGGAAATGATTCCTTAATGCTGCTGCACAAAGATCCAATGGCCTTGCTCCCTGTTGTCTTCCTCCTGCAGCCAGAACAAACTCTTTTCTCCTGCTCCTCATCGGGGGAGATTACTACGGGGAAATGCTTTCCCTCCCACACTCTCAGATGGCTTGGAATTATTTATATGAGACTTATCTGGAAGCTTCTCCCCATTCCCAGAAGTGCTGGGTACCTACAGGCCATGGGCAGGGCCTGGATGAGGCTGGAAAGAGCCAAAACCTGCTCTCATGCATGAAACGAGTTGGGCAGGTCTCAGTTTTCTCCGCTGTGACCTGTGTCCACGTGATGGATATGTGGTGGATTTGGGGAGCAGGGCCATCCCTTGGCTTGTCCCCATGCTGCACCCAGTCCACCAGCTGGGAATGCAGGAGTTATCCCAGTCCACTCAACCAACATCTTTTCCTGACCTTTTTTCCCTCCTGCCCTGCACATCCCTGCCCGGGCACAGGGAATCACACCACACTGCAACACACCAACAAAGAGCTTTCCTTGCCCCAAACCCCTCTTCAAGGGGGAGAAAAGCATTCCTGGCAGACATCAGTGTCAGGATCACTCCCAGAATCCCAAGGTTGCTCCGGAGGCAAATAGTACCCGCTCTGTGCCTCCGGAACGCTGCGCCACGGACACATAGGTGGCATTATATTTAGCTGGCCCCAAATCTCGGGCATAATATTTTTTTTAGCACTGGACTAAATATTTTTAACATATGCAAACATGCATGACTGAGGCAGCTACAGAGCCGGGATATTGGGATGCTGACGGCCTTCCAGGACAGAACAATGTCACCTTTCTACTCCCCGGAGCTGCCTGTCCCCGAGATGACGACGGTGCAGTTCGAGAGGGATGGGGAGAAGGGGGCAAAGCAAAACGTGGCAGCTTTTCAGGGGCAATTTTGCAGGCAAAAGGGGTCTGGATTCCTCCAGGGATGCACAGAGCAGCGGGCTGTCTCTCGAGCAAACATACCTGAGTGTGTGCCCGGCTTCCCGAGAGGAAACGCTCCCGGCTCTGAGCAAACAGAAAGGTGCCGGGTCAAATAAGTGGAGCAGAAAGTTCTGCTGTGGGTAAGTAGGTCACTGTCAGCCCTGGATGGAGCAGCAGGGCCAGGGATGTGCCAGCCAGGCTGGGAGTGTACCCAGAATACCTGCTTTGTGGATAGGGAAACTGAGGCATGAGTATCCCAGGAGGCTGCAGGAGGGAGCAGGGATGCAGTGCTGGGACCCAAGCCAGCACTGATGCCCTGGATTCATGGGTCAGCTCTGGATAAATGGATTTAGGTGAATGGCCTGTGGTTGTGCTGCAGCTTTGTGGCATCTGTGGCCATCCAGGCAGGTCCCCTCACTGGCATGGCTTTGGGAGGCTTTGTGGAAGTCCATCCTTGGGCTTCAGCAGCTTTTGAATAGCAAAGAAGATTATGAAAAACACAAGAGGGTTGGTCCAGGGGGGAGAGGGGCTGTGGGATGGAGTTTTGCCCATGGAAGCTCCCCTGCCCTGCTGGGCACCTCCCATTCCATGAATTTCTGGCTCCTTCTCTCAAAGCATCTCAGACATTTCTCCCTGTTAAACATCTGCAGTTCCCATGTACAAGGTGCTTCCAGGGGGCCAGATGTGGGCTCCTCCTTTTGCCCTGCAAACACTTGCATGGAAAAAAGTGCTGGATTGTTGAAAGATGGATCCATAACACCTCTGTGGACGAACAGCAGCCACCAAACCTCCCCCTGAAGCTGGATGGGGCTGGTGTAACCCTGCCTGGGCACAGGGTTGGGGTATCAGATTAAATAGGAGCATATTCCTGCTGCTCCTTCCAAGTCACTGGATATTTGGAGCAGCTGACACTAACCCAGGACACTCCCAGGACCAGATAGATGATGTCCCCTCAAGAGCAAAGGGGGAACCCCAAGGTCAGATCTTTCTCGGTGCCTTCGGCTGGACTGGGGGGAGGTGCCTTTGGAGCAGCAGGTCTGGTGCTCCCAAATCCCCACCGGCTTCAGCACGGGCCTGGGATCTGGCTGCTGGATGACACGGGCTCTCCACAGCTGGAGCTGCTCCGCTGACGTGAGGGTTTTGCTGCTTGGCTGTGCCGGCCCGGCGGGGACGTGTGGATTGGGCTCGGGATGCAGAGCAACGTCTGCTTTAAAGCTTCCCTTTAACTCTAATAAAAACAACCAAAGCTCGCCTTGCTCTGCTCCTGCTGAGCCAAAACACTCCAACCTTGTGCCCGGGGGCGAGAAGCGGAGCGAAACCTGGCACTGGACAGCAGTGAAATGTTGCTCTGAAGAACTGGTGGCTCTGGTTGAACTGGAGGGGACCACTGAGGGGTGGCATCAGGTTGGTGGGGGTCCCACAGCTCTGCACCACATTCCCCCAAGGCCAAGCCATGGACAGGCTCCTGTTTGGTTTGGAAAAATGTGAGATGCCTGCTGCAAACATGCTGTTCCAATGCAATCCAGGAAGCAAGTGCCAGCACGGTGCCAGGGGAGTGGCTGAGGCAGCTGCTCTATTCCCCATTCCCAGCTCCCAGGCTGCCATTCCCTCCATAAACCCAACACTAATCCAGGGCTCCAGCACTGATTTGACCTTGCACATGTGAAACTCCATGGCTCCATTTTCTGGCTATTTAGATGCAGAAAGATTGGGATTATGCCAAAATAGGCATCATCAAGGTGGCTGCACGTTGCTAAACCCTTTCCTGCGCTTTCTGGGTTGAACGGATGCTGTGGAGCATCCAGCTGGGATGGAGTTCAGCCAGACCCAGGCTCCACACTCCTGTCCCCATGCCACCAGCATCACCCTCGTGCACATCATGAGCAGCTGTTGGGATGCAGGATCCTGTGCCAGAGGTGGCTGCTGGCACTGGCAGGAGAAGGATCCACGTATCCCATGGGTTTAATGGCAGAGTTGTTCCTGCTGCAGAATTGCCATCTGTGCACTGGGATTACTGAGGGGGAGGTGTCTCTGTTTCAGACTGTCCTTGGAAAAGAAGAGGTGGGAACAGCCCAGGAGTGAGGCAGCACCTTCCACAGGGCACAGCTACAGGTAGTCCTGGAGCCTGGCACCCAGCTTTGGACACCACGGCAGGTCACCTGCCTGCAGGTGCCACCACTTCTTCTCCCAGTTCTTGCTTTCATGGACTGTGCTTGGTTCTGCAACACGACTGAGTGATTATCCTTTTCCATTTGCAATCAACCAAATTATTCTTGGATTTTTTCAGCTTCATCATTTCAAAATTAAACTCCTGTCACCTGCAGGGGCAGGAGAAGCCCTGAGCACATTCCTGCCTCCGCCTGCTGGAGTTTAATCCTTTTTCTTTTCTTTTCTGCATTTTGAATTGAACAGGAACAACAAAGGAGGGAACACCACTTTCCTTTTCTACCTATCCTTGACCCAGACATCTCCCAGTCCTGCAGGGATTATCCCAGAGCTACTGTGGATGATGGACATGTGCCTGCTTGAGCCTGGCATGGCTGGTCCAGCACTGGAGCAACGATACTCTGGGGACCTGGGGCACTGCATCCAGTCCTGCTGCACCCTCCAATGCCACTACAACCACAAGCTTTCCCAAATTTCTCTTAATGCCCCTGCTACCCTTTCCATCCCGGCTCCTTCACACCAAGAAGTCCAGACACTCTTTAAAGTTTTATTGTAGATGCAGTGGCTCAGCCTGAATTTTGCTCGAGTGCATGAATAAAAAGAAGCTTTTCAGAGAATTTCAGGCTGCAGGAGTGTTAAAAAAATACTAAAAAGAGGAGGAGGAGGAGAGTGGCTGTTCTGCAGCCACTGCTCCCAGTGCTGCATCCTCTGCTCCACACAGAGGCTGCAGCCTCACCCCCAAGTGCTCCAGCAGCTCCCCTGTGTGTTGGATTGAAAGGACACCTCACAATTGCTGCTGAACTCTGGATAAGTGTTTTTCCTCCAAATTGTGGCAGAGGAAATTCAATATTTTGTTAGGACTTGGCTTTGCATAATAACAACCGGCGTGGGGAGAACAATTCACTATTCAGGCTCAACACAAACAGACACCTTCCAATAACCTCACACCTCCAGCTCCAGCCCAGCCACGGGTCAGGCACTAGTCTGTCCCCAGTTGTCACCTGCAGTGCCAGCACACAGTTCCAAGGCCACCTGTCTTCTGTGGGAGGCAGAAAGGTGACAAGGTTTTGACAGGACAAGAGAAAACAGGCCTCAAGATGCACCAGGGGAGGTTCAGGTTGGAAATCAGGAGGAATTTCTTCATGGAAAGGGTGGTCAGGCATTGGAAGGTGCTGCCCAGGGAGGTGGTGGAGTCCCCATCCCTGGAGGTGCTCAAGGAACGACTGGATGTGGCACTGAGTGCTCTGGGCTGGGTGACAAGGTGGGGATCGGTCGCAGGTTGGACTCGATGGTCTGGGAGGGCTTTTCCAACCAAAATGATCCTGTGAATCTGTGATAAGGTTGTGTTGTGTCCACCTACAGCCGCAGACGCCTCCCGAGAGGAGCCTTTACAAGGCTAGGAGATGCCAGGGGAATGGTTTCCCACTGCCGGAGGGCAGGGTTAGATGGGATATCAGGAAGAAATTCTTCCCTGTGAGGGGGTGAGGCCCTGGCACAGGTTGTCCAGAGAAGCTGTGGCTGCCCCATCCCTGGAGTGTTCCAGGCCAGGTTGGACGGGGCTTGGAGCAACTTGGTCTAGTGGAAGGTGTCCCTGCCTGTGGCAGGGGATGGGATGAAATGAGCTTTAAGGTCCCTTCCTATGCAAACCATTCCATGACTCCATGACTTTAATGCAGCATGGGGGTTGGGGAAAGAAAGAAGATATCCTGAGGGATGAGAAGAAAGGTGTATCACCTGGGTGGTGGACCCACAGCAATGTCAGAGATGAGGGCAGCCAAGGCACGGGGTGTTATTTACATTTTGATAAACACCAACACATCTTTTGGAGCAGAAAACAGCAATGGGGAAAAGGAGCAGCAAGTTCACCAACCAAAACTTACAGGGAGAAAACCCACTCAGCAGCTCAGGTGAGGGACTGGAGTCCATGTCCCCAATCTCATTTCTTCTTTCCCCAAATCCTGGTTCTTCTTGTCTCCATCCTTTGCCATTTATTCCCTTTCTGAGCATCTGCCCTTTGCTGGTCAGCAGCCTAGAGCCCCAGGGCCAGTTTTCCAGCACTAAAAGCCCACTTATTGCTGTTTGTCCTGACAAAACAGTAGCAGATTTGTGCTATAAATCCCAATTAATGGAACAATCTCAGCTGGCTCATTCCCATTAGCACTGTGTGTGCGTGCACATGAGCGTGAGGGGGGCACACACCTCCCTCCTGAGGCAGCAGCCAGGCCTTTCCATTCAAGGGCTGCCCATTAAATGTCCAGATTCATAAGCAGAATGTAAATATTTCAAATCCCGACAAATTTAAACACACAAATGTCTCCTTGAGTCATTTCCTCGAAGGCTTCTTTCAAACATAAGCCTGACACTTAATCCATGTGCACATTGTCTGCGGAAAGGGGGGGATCACAGGGCATTTATCCCAAATATATGAATATCCTGCATGTGTTGTGTAGGCACGAAATAGCTTTTAGCACTGAGGGAAAGGAGGATTCATCCTGATTTGGGGCTGTCCCATGAGGTGCATCCTGGTGGGCTGTATCCTGATAGGTGCAGTCTGATGGGGGGCTGCCCGATGGCATGCATCCTGACGGGATATATCCCGATGGAGTTGCATCTTGATGGGATCCATCCTGCTGGGGTGCATCCTGGTGGGATTTATCCCGCTGTATGTTCGCATGTGGCAAACAGGTGGCGATGTTGTACTCCAGGACCTCAGCTTCCAGCCCCAAAAAGCCGGCTGCTGTCCGAAATCCTCTCTGGAGCCTCCCTGGAATCTCCCTGGCCCATGTGCCCCGCAGGAATCCTTTGAGAACCAAGGAGAGCAGTGCCACGGTGATCCCAAGTTTTCTCCTTCACTCTAATTAAGATAAACACAAGCCAAAGCCCCTCTTTCCATTCCCTTTTAATCAAGACAAGGGATAAAAACTCCATCCTTTGCAAGTGCATTTTTCCCTTGAGAGAAGAGGAAAGCCAGGATGCTTTGGGGAAGGTGCATCATCCCATGGATGCAGACACAGGAGGAGCGGTGAAGACTCAAAGACGTGGGTTATCACAAGGGTCTCAAGCAGAGGGAAAATAATGTTATCCACAACAGGTACCTGCACTTCCCAGGCTGGAGTTCTGTGGGCACTGAGGCTCTGGAGCAGCAAGGAATAGAATTGGGCTGGGGGGTCTCTCCCTTGTCCCTGTATCGTCAGAGAAATTCCTCGTCTCAGAGGGAACCAAGTGCCTGTGCTGTGCTGGATGCTCTGCTCACAGGGATTGCTCCCTGTGTGTCCCCAGGGGGTGCAGCACAGGGACCAGGGCCATGGGAGTGGAGGTGACAGCACTGGGGCAGATACCTGTGGCCACCTCTGCCCCCACGTGCCCTCCAGAGCACCCGGAGCGATGCCACCCAACCCCTCCACGAAAGCAGAAGCTGCCATGGGCTTTGCATGGCCACATCCTGATTTTCCAGAGAAGCAAATCTGAAGTCACTGGAGTCGCTCTCTGCACTAAGTTCCTGTGATGGAGCCTGTCTCATACTTCAAAGGGAAAGGTGAAGGCTCCAAGAGAAGCTCCTCCAAGCCTTGCCCTCCCTGTGCCACCAGGCAGGAGATGCCCATGCTCCAGGATGAGTTGAGCAGGGCCACATCCCTGCAGAGGGATGCCATTCCTTAGGAAAGTCCTTGTGATTACAGTCACCGCAGCTGGGATCAGCTCATGGGTCACCAGTGATGCCAGAGGATGGTGGGCAAGGGGACAAGGGCTTCAGGATGGCACCAGGATGAAGGTCTCCATCCTCTTAACAAGTGTCCCCTGTCCAGGTAAAGGTGAGTGTGCTCTGGAGGTGGCAGCCACAAATTCAAGGGGATCCTTAGCAGATCTTGGGATGACAGAGACTGGAAAGGTGAGGGAGCATCCACAGGCACAGCAAAGAGTGGCAGGATGAAAAATTCTGGTAATTCCCAGGTGATGAAAGCAATTCCTACAGCGAGGTGAGCTGGGCTCTGTGCTGTAGGATATGTTTAAAAGCAGGTTGGGAAAAGAAGCTGCATTTCTCTTCTTAGAGGGATTTCCTGACTTTTTGCCTGTTTTCTGTGCCTCTCTTGCAAGGATCTATGTTTTGCTGGCTAAGCCACACTGCACAGCCTGAAAGATCCATCTTGGGGAGGGCACAGGAGTCATGTAAAGTCAAAATTATCCACTGCAGAGCTCAGGAGACAGGTCCCCTCCTCCAACCCCAAATCCCATCCTCCCCTTTCCACAGCCACCAGCACCACTGGAACGGCAGAGCCTGTAACACAGCAAACCAGCCCTGGCACACACGCTTTTCCTTGCAGCATGTCCCCGGATCCTGATAGATTATGGGAGCACAACATGCCAGGAGAGCCTGGAAACACCTCTGCAGATGAGCTCGGACAGACAGACGTCTGCCCATGGACAGGCTGCCTGTACAGTTATTTATACAGTGCCAGGGAACGACAGGTCAGAGCAGAAATACGGTTAAATGCCTTTGCTCAACCAGTTGCTTTCAGCCCTTCCACCAACAGCATGGCCACCCTGGGAAAGCTGCCGTGGAAACAGGACATGGGATAAAACTACTTATTTTTCAGAGGTTTGCAGAGTAAATGTTAGTTTTGCGCTTGCTTGATATTCCCTTGAACATCAGCAGCAGGATGGGCACCTCTGAAAGTGATTCCCAGCTTTGGTTGGAGCCCAGTCAACCCTGGGACCACTGAGCCACTCTCTGCAGGGAGAAATCTGTGCAATAGAATCGTGGAATGGTTTGGGTTGGAAGGGACCCTAAAGCTGATCTCATTCCACCCCCTGCCATGAGCAGGGACATCTTCCACTATCTCAGGTTGCTCCAAGCCCCGTCCAACCTGGCCTGAAGCACTTCCAGGGATGGGGCAGCAACAGCTTCTCTGGGAAGCCTGTGCCAGGGTCTCACCAAAATAATCCCTGAGCAACCGATATCTTGAGGATCTGCATAAAAAACCAGCATCAAACAGCACTGGGACAACACCCTTCCTTCAACACTTGGATTTCCCTCTCTCTTAGTTCATATGGGATCAAGGCTTGACAGCCTATGATGGGGCGAAAGCTGCAGCCCAAAATTCCCAGAGAAAGAGCACACGGCATCGGAAATGTCCCGTAACTGAGCACTAAACCCCAGCCTTAAGGACAGGAATGTGTAAATCCCAGCTTGTCACTCCTGCTATCCAGCAGCCAGGGAAAGGCACGTTACTTGAAAGTATCATAAATATTGTGGGATCCGTAATCTCCAAGGGCAGATCTGGCGGGTGCACTCTGTCATCTAGGAAGGAGTAGGAGCAGCAGCCACACACGCCTGACTCACCCGCTGGAGATGCTGGGAATCAGCTGCAGTTCCCCTGTTTTCATAATCTCCTATATTTTATTTGCTTAAGGTTGTTGGTAACTGTTGCTTAGTAGTGGGCCATGGGCCCTTTAACACCTTTCTGCTCCAAGCACACCAGCCAAAGTGGATGCTGGAGGATCCAAGAGGGTTTAAAGCCCATGGGAGACACGGGAAGCTCCTGCTGGCTGATTTTTGGGTCTCCAAGTGCTACAATCCCCCCAAAAAACCTGCAGGAAAAATTAGAACAGCACAACCAGTGACTGGTACATTTGTATGGGATGCATAACCAGCCAGTTACGGTGCAACTTGAGATGGAACGGGGCTTGGGAGACTGACAAAATCCATGGCCTCAGTGGGATGAGGCATATTCCAGGTTCAGGAACATGCTCCCATCTCCCTCTGAAGGAAGCCAGAGCTGATCCGACAGCCAGGCTTTGCCACCCACAGCTGGCCATATCTGAACCTGCTGGTTCATGGAGAATGGAGACGAAACCCTACCCACACAAAAAAAAGAGGAATTGGGAATTTTAGGTTATTTCCTGGACAGCTTGGTACAGCCACAAGCCTGGCTGCTAGCAGGGCATACAAGGTGAGTTCCCATCTCATAATTTTAAAAGATCTGGGGAGTCTCAGGGTCACCCTGAGAGCTGGGAGCAGGAATTTGAGCTGGGAATGCTGCACAAAGGCAGGTTGCAGACATCACCAAAGGTCAGAGAATCTCAGAATCCCAGAATGGTTTGGATTGAGAGGGACCTTAAAACTCATCTCGTTCCACCCCCTGCCATGGGCAGGGACACCTTCCACTAGCCCAGGTTGCTCCAAGCCCTGTCCAACCTGGCCTGGAACACTTCCAGGGATGGGGCAGCCACAGCTTCTCTGGGCAACCTGTGCCAGGGCCTCACCACCCTCATAGGGAAGAATTTCTTCCCAATATCTGGCCCACCTCTGCCTGCACCCAAGGTTGCCAAGATGCCACCCCAATGTGCAATGCACATAGACTAAGGTGCATTTCCCAGGAGCACAGAGCTCCTGAAAAGGGACAAACCTCTCAGGAAGGTGGTCCCTTGGGCATGGCAGGGGGACACGGACCTGTACCTCAGGAATGGGGTTTGCAGGGCTTTGCTTTGGGACAGAGATGTTGTTTTTAGAGTAACTCTCATTTTTTAGATACGCAAAACAAGATGCTTCTGATGTAGGATTAAAGAGATAATGGTGTTGCCAATCCTGCTGGCAGTCGTAGGCCCAAAAAATTCAGTTAATGTTGATATCACATTAACCCCCATATGGATAAAATCAAGGGATTTTGCTTTTTAAGGACGCGTATTTGCAATGAGGAGCACGATATTCCAGGAGATCACATAAACCAGGAGCTGGGTGTCTGCCTGCCTCGAAATACACTCTCAGTGCCACAAGCTTGGATACTTCTGCAAAAGGAAAATTAAAATACCATGAGGAAAACTGAAAAATTTGGGACCAGACCTGCAGCCAGGCTGAGGATCTGCCCAGCGCTGAGCTCGAGGCAGGGCTTGAGTCACCAGCTCATTTCTAACCACTGGAAAGTGATATGTGCTCATCTTAGCCCAGGAATAATCCCAGAACTCATCATCTTGAATGGGTTAACCTCATCTGTTTAGGAGCAAAACCTCTACTGCATATTTTTCTTCCATTTCTGATAAACAAAAATGCATGTTTTCATGGTGGGACTTCTTATAAATTAAACAGCACTGGCGAGTCATCGGCTCCAGCGTGGATTTGTCTGCGCAAGAGTTATTGGGTTTAGCCTTAAGGCAAGGGCTTAACTAAAACTTCACTCTGTCCTAAGTTTCTAAATTATTCCAAGAAAGCCATTTTTTACACAAAAAGTAGAACCTGTGAGGCGCCGATGCACAGGCTCCAAGGGAAAGGATGACAAAACCTTCACACAGTTTCTTTGCAAAATCCCCGAAGAGTGAACAGTGTTTTTTAATGCTACTAAAACTGCCCACATATTTCTCAAAGGGAGTCTAAGAGGCAGCTGGTCTTGCCGTGCTCTCTCCGAGCAGCTCCATACCTAGACCCTGCAGGACTCACTGCGGCATCACCGTCCCCAGACCCCGCTCCCAAACTTTCCAGCTGCAGAGCCAGCAGGGAACACCGCCGTGCTTCCAGAAACACCCCCCTTTCCCCACCCCCAGCATTGCTACGATCCAACCACCGGCGATACAGAAAAACCCAAGGGATTTTCCAAGAGAATAAGGGATTTTCCAAGAGAATGCCCTCACCTTTCCCACAGAGCCAGGAGCTGCCCTTTGCTGTCTTTCTAGCCTCTCACCGCACTATCTCCAGTCTTCCTGCAGCTCCCGCCGAGCTGGAAATATCATTAAGCTCCAGTGAAGCACAAAAAAAATCCCAGGGAAAGCGTTGCAATATCCAAAGGGAGGGGAGCGAAGGCGTCGGGACGGCCGAGCCCCGGGTCCCTGAGAGCCCCGCTCCACCTGCACGCGCCTTGCCGGGGTCCGGTGCTGGTCCGGCGTGGAGCAGGCATGGATACTCCTCTGGTGTGTGCTGATGACTTCACTTCATTAGCATGCTTCTGATAGTTCTCTCTCACTGTCTTTTTTACTGACTTTAAGGCTCTGCTAATCAAAATACTGTAGTGTTTAACTATTTCCTGACTCTGGGGTTTTGGAAGATGAAAATCTGTGGGACAGCGAAACCCAAGCTGGAGCCACCAGGTCAGCCTCTGTCCCACAGCAATTCCTGCTGTCAGGATTTGCAGGTCATGACTCCGAGCACGTTCCAGTTTTATCTACTTAACAAGGGTGAAATGCTCCAAGCTGTGCCGGACCTTTCAGTGCGGACAGAGGCAAAGGGAAAGCAGGGATGAGATTCCTCCCCCTCCATAATTGTTATATTTAAAGACAGCTCGGGCAAAGGGTGAAGCAGTTCATGCACTTATTAACCTGTGACACAGCATCCCTTCCAGACGGGATGGTGTGATTCCAGGTTGGATGGGGCTTGGAGCAACCTGGTGCAGTGGGAGGTGTCCCTCCCCATGGCAGGGGGTGGAATGAGATGAGCTTTAAAGTCCCTTCCAATCCAAACCCGTCTATGATTCTATGACTCAGCCGGGTCCCAGGTGATGCCAACTTCCAGAAGTGACACTGTTGCCTTCACCCTCTTCCTCACCTGCTTAGGGAGCAGACGTGCCTTTAAGAGGAGAACCCACTTCTGGGTGGAAAGGGGAAAGCACAGCATGGAAAAATAAAGCAATTCCTCTGTGAGCACACCCAGAGTATGTGACAGGGACGGGGACGCTGCCCAGGGCTCCCAGGTGCCAGCCTCCTGCCTTTTCCTTAGGGATTCTGGCTGCTTCCGAGTCCATGTCAGGTTTTACTCTAACAACGAAAAACAGGAGTGGATTTTGCAACAGTGGGATAGGAAAAAAAAATTAAACAGAGGGGCTGCATTAATGTATGTGCAGTTTTCCCTGGGGGTGTGTGTGGGTGCCTGGTTGGCACCCATGGGTGGGCACCCATGAATTGCCTCCCACGATGATGGGTAACGGCGCTTCGGGGCACACGTGTGTGTCCATCAGTGTGTGCACACACATGTGCCCCTGGGCACCCCAGCACATGTAGATGTCACACCAAGGACACGTGTGTGCACATCCACGGGGTGGAAATGTCAGGTTTAACCGTTTGGGTCCCAGCTCCGAGCACCAGCCCCATCCCCTCGGAACAGCCATGCCGGCTCTTACCCAATTAACACCGCTGGGAAAGTGGCCCCAAAAAGCCATTAATCACAGGCTGCGGTGGGGTCTGGGAGCTGAGTCCGAGGCCGCCGGAGCAGGAGCAGCTGTGGGGTCTGTCGGGCTGCAGGCCTGATTCATCCCCAGCAAAATGAGGTCAGGAGCAGATGAGTCTCTGAACATTCATTTCTTCGCACAGGAGGTGACCCACATTTTTTACTCCTGATTCACAGCTCAGCTGCAGACATGTCTATCTTTAGCCCCAGAGAGAGACGCGCAGAGGCCGAGGGCCCCTCTACAAGAGCAGTGAGGTCCAGGCTTCAGAGGGCTGGGATTTTTATGGTTATATATTTATACACCTTCCCTGCTTCCTACAGTGTCTCTCGGAGGAGAGCGGAACAAGCTCCCAGAGCAGGTTTGATGCACTGACCAGGAGAATCACAGAATCATTAAGGTTGGAAAAGACCTCTAAGATCATCGAGTCCAACCATTAACACAGCACAAAGTCCCACACAGGCTTCAGGATGCACCCACTGGGTGCCCACCCAGCCAGAGCTGATTGCAACCCGTGTTGGGACCCACTGGAAATGGCAGCAGTTGGAGAGGGGGCAGGAGACTGGGAGAGGGGATTTCCAAAACCATTTTGCTTAATGGGTTGATGGGACCAAGGAGCCACCAGCACCCACCCTGCAGTGACCCATGAGATGGGGGCCTGTCTTTGCCCGGTCACCATGTTCTCCCTGAGAAGATGGGCGTCTGTTTATGCTGACAAGGGCAGAAGATGCTAAACAAATCTGTTCCCTGCTCCAGCTGCTCCCAGTGAAACTCCTAGGCACTTTCTCGTGCCGTGGAAGAAACTCCTGCGGTCGTGGCCATGTCCAGCACCCCGAGCACGGTTGCACAAATGATAACATTTTAGCAATGTTTATCCTTTCCCTTCAGGGCGGGTTTTTTTGGTTTTAATCTGTTTTCAGAGCTCTAAAGCACATGTTTACTTTTGTGATGAGTAAAGGCTACAGTGCTGGTGCGGGGGAGCCTTCAGTGCTGGTGTGAGCTTTAAAAGCCTTGGACTAAAAACGGATTTTCTTTCCTTTTTCTATTTTAGTTTTTTTTCAAGCAAGGCCACAACGCAAAAAAAACCCCAAAACCATCCCTGGGATGGTTTTACATGTTAGATGAGGGCAATGCAAATAAACAAGAGGGTTGCTTCCTGCAAGCACCACCACCCTCCTTGGGCAGAGCCTTGGAGAGAGAATTGGAATTTATAGTTGGTCCTAAATGGTCTGAATTCAGATCTGCAACCTGTCACCTGAAGACGTTACTTGGTATCCAGAGTCAGCACCCAATTTTGTGCCTTTTAGGCCAGACACTGGCACAAATCTCCTGCCACTAACCTCCTTAAAGACCAAGTGGTCTCCAGGAGAATTGAGTCAGGTTCCTCATCAGGAACACCAACAGGGTTTTCTGGACCCTCAAAATCATGTCAAGTCACACTTAGATTAGGACAGATCTCCCAGCATCCTGAGATCTCTTCCACTGCCAAGCACCACCCACTGGTGACACCTTAGTTCATCCTACTGGGAGGGATGAAGGGGGTTTGTCCACTGGATTTGCTGCAGGTGGGAACATCCCATTGGGGACCACACTGGCAATCTCCGTTACATCCTACAAACCCACAAACATCCCCCTTTCACAGCAGCAATGGCTCTGCTGAGATCACTACATCAGATATATCATCACCACAACCTTAATTCCTCTCACAGGTTTGGGTGGCCTCCCTTTGTAATCACATAGTTCCCAACAATTCCTTTTCCTAAAGTCAAGAAACAGCGACTTAAATGCCATAAACCCCAAGAAATGATGCTTAAACCAGGGGTGTCAGATCAAAAAGGTGTCTTCCAACCCAAACTATTCTCAGATTCCATATAACCAGGGAGAAAGTCCATGCACCAATGATACCAAGCTGACACCCCACCAATTCCCAGATCAGGCAGGTTGGGATGGGGGGGTGCTCTCCATCCATCCCTCCCTTCCCCTCCCAGCTATACCATGGAATGTGACTCAACCATTTCATAACAAACACAAGTTGGGTAAAACAGAGGGAATGAAAAAAAAAAAAAAGGGCAGCAGCAGCAGCACATGCTTTCTTAAATAATAAACATATAAAAATGTTAATTAAATCATGCTTTTTGACAGAAAATGATGGGAAAATACTTTCACACAATGCTCAAATCAACACAGTTTGCTTTTTTTATACATCTCCTTGCAGCCAAAGGGATGCAAAGACCAGGAGGGATGTGGGGTGTGAGCGCTGTGGATCCAAGGGAGCCACTTTCTGCCGCAGGGAACCATCTTCAGAGGATGCCAAATGACTTAACATGCCATGAATGTTGCTCTAAATGAGTCTGTGGTAAACAGAGATATGAGACCCAGATGTTTGATACTGGCCTCTAATTTTGTGTGGCCACAGCCTCCCAGTTGCACTTGAAAACTGCAGTGGGGAAGTAAGAAGTTTGGGGGCGTCTCACCTGGGAGCTTCATCCCTTCAAAGAGGGCCCGAGTGAAACCGCAGCCTTGAAATTTGGGGTAAATAACCCCACAAATAGGCAAGAAGACACCTGGGAGGTGGTCAAGGGTTTCTGCAGTGTCTGGTTGTTCCCTCTGCATGAGCTTGAGCACTTCGGAGATGAAATCCTTTCCAGGGTCTTGGTGCACATCCATCCCTTTGCCTAACAAACCTCAGTTGTCCTTCCCCAAGGATGTTTTAAGGAAAACTGTCTTCCAGGGTCTCTCTATAAGGTAAGCCCACATTGCAAAGGGGTCTTGGTTTCATTGCTGCTTCTGTATCCCATCATTTCCCCCAGAGCTCTGCAATGGTGCCAGTGCCAGGAATTAAAAGAAGGGCTCATGCCACCTAAAAATTTATGGAATAAATCCTGACTGACTGCAGGAGACACCACACAGCTTGTTTTCCTTATCTCTCCTTTCAATCCTGGAGACCACAGTTGGCTGCAGGGGAGCTATGAGCCCAGGCTCTGTTCATTCCCAAAGCTGGGAAATGAAGGATGCTGGGTCCCTCCTGGACACAACATCTGCCCCAGCACCACCAATGTCCTATCTCAGAGGGAGAAGGGCAGGCACGGGAGGACAGAAGCAAATTCCTTTGCAGCCACTCACCATGTGTAATGACTTTATGGTCTAGTCATTCCTGCAGAAATCCTTTCTGTGGCATTACTCAGCTGCTGGGGAAGCTTTTCGTGTCAGGCTTCCCTCCTTCCCTTGCTTAATGTCCATGACCAAAATATCCCACCTCCTCCTCCTCCAGAGGAACCCACTAATAGCTGATGTGCTTCTTTCCTCGTGGAAAAGGTGGCCAGGCCTTGGAAGGGGCTGCCCAGGGGGGTGGTGGAATCCCCATCCCTGGAGGTGTTCAAGGACCGACTGGATGTGGCACTCAGTGCTCTGGGCTGGGTGACGAGGCAGGGATCGGCCACAGGTTGGACTCGATGGTCTGGGAGGGCTTTTCCAACCTCAGTGATTCTGGGATTCTACATCTGCAAAGGTCACACATGGACGTTTGGTGACCATCAACCCTCCCACCCCACCCCAAGCCCACCTTCCTGTTTTATAGCTGGGAAACACTTGGTGGGGTGGGGAAGGCTTGGTTGGCTTTGTGCGACTCCTTGTTGGCTCTTCAGCAGCTTTGCCCTTCCTAAAGTGCTTCTGGTGGCAAAGCACCAGGGACACCCACAGAGTGTGGCTGGGCTGGGCTATGGGTGGTAAGCTCAGCTCCAGCTGCTGGCTGGCACTGCTTCCATCCCATTGCTATTTAAAGCCTTGAGAATTCATGGAAAAAAACAACCCAGGGATGTACACAACAGCAGGAGCAGAAAGGGCACGTCTGGCACCATTAATGGGCTCTGACGCTTCCAGCAGCCACGTTGTGCTGATTTCCTGGGATTCTCTGAGGGCCTCCTTGAGCTCTCTGAGAGAACAGCCCTCGCTGAGCTGCCCCCAAAAGAGACTCCTTTTAAACCTGGTAATGAATTAGCTGAACAATAGGCTAACAAGATCCTATGGATGGGCTCCAAAGTCCCAGGGATGGACTCCAGCCTGCACCAAAAGCAGAACGGTGATGAAAAGCCAAAGGAAAAGGGACATGGAAGGAACAGGCTGCCACAGACTGCCACCAGCTGCTGTGCACAGACTTCTGCAGAGAGGAGGAGGCACTTCATGGCCTCTGTGTTGTGGGGACATGCTTTGGGATGGTATTGAAATAGCCTGGGTGAGACAAAAGTATTTTGACAATAATGCTCCGAGGCCAGGAATTAAATCTGAACCAAGAGCTGGAACTTGCCCAGCAGGATAATGTGACGTGTGAGAGCTCGTGGGCTCCCCGCCGCTTGGAGAAAGCCATCCGTGCCACCGTCCCCAGAGCTTTCCCTCCACCCTCTTGGAGAAAATTCATCCCAGTTCTCATCCTCTCAAGTCCACCAACTGGTGCTGTCATTCCAGAGCAGAGAGAGCCTGGCTGTGCTGCCTCCACCCTTTGTCTGTTCTCCCAGCGCTTGGAGCGATGGCAAGATCCTCCTACACGATGCCATGGTGAGCTCGGTCAACATGGAGCTGCCTTCCAGACCACAGAAGAGATTTGTGCCATGGAGCCAGAGCCTTGAAAGTGGAGTCCATCACTGAGAGGCTGAACTTTGCTTCTCCAAGAAAACCCTTGTGGAAACACATAAAGTATTCCAACACTCACCCAAGCAGAGATTTGCTCCTACAGCAACGCAGAGAAGAGTGGCTTGGAACATCTCACCATGCATTCCCACGTACCCCAGGACCCTCATCCCAAAGCCAGGAGCTCCAGAGGCCAGATCTGACCTCAATGCACAGTCCTCTCATCCAGCCTCCTCCTCCTCCCTGTCTTGGAGAGACTTTCTTGAGGAACATTTCTGGCAGCAACTCCCTTCTCACCATATGTGGCAGAGCCCTGATAGGGGGTTGCAGTCCCAGTTGCTGACCCCAATTTCACCAGAGGGTCTCCCAGGCAGCCCCACTGTGCTTCCAAAACAAGCTTCCCTGTGAAAAGCTCCACAGCCACCATGTGTCTCCAGCTCTAATGCAGCCACGAGCCAGGAAAACTGTCAACATCAAAGACAAGATCCATACATCTAGTAACTCGGGACAGCAGGGGGGAGGAACAGCCCCCAAAATTGGGCAGAGAAGCATCAAGCTGCGTTTGTAGGAGTGGAGTTTTGTTGACACCATTTCTGCCAAGGGGAGAGGGCTGAGGGAACGAGCAGAGGCCCCTGGGACAGTACAGAGGGTCACCAGGAAAAATGCAGCTGCCGTGAACAGCCGAGCGAGCAAAGGACACGATGGGAAATGCTCCCAAACGGCTTCAGAAGCAAAGAGACAGCGCTTCACCCCAGACAAAAGTAAACAAGCCCCATGAAGCACAGATCCAGCCCCTTCCCAGGATGGGAAGGCCAAGCATCACCAAACTCTTCACTGGGGGCTGAGAAAGGACGGGATTAACCAAGACCCAGCCAGGTCAAGTCAATTTTCCCAGACCCCACATGTTTTCAGCAGACACAGACCAATTTTCTTTAGATATCCATCACCCTTTGGAAGATGGAAAGCCCTTTCCCTCCCCTGCTTTTCCATGCCAGGGTTTCCTTTCTCCCATCACCTAAGACAGCAGCTTGTTGCTCTAGGGATGCTGCTGAAGGCTGGCTGGAAGTTCTCCAGTCTGGGATGGGGGAAAGTTTAGAAAAATTTTGGTTTGTTTTGCACAATATCGTTCTATATTTGCTTTGATTATTTTATTTTATTTTACTCTAATTTATTATTTTTTTATTTATTGTTTTGCTGGAGGGATATTTTTGATGATTTTCAGAAGGGGAGTGAGGAGCAATTTTTTTTTCACAGTCTCAGAGAAGAGTGAAGAGAATTTGTAAACACCTGCAGCCAAATTATCTCTTTCCCAGCAAAATGGACAAAATCCCCTCCCCCATCATATTTATCCAAACTCCTATCATGTTTATAAATGTCTTTATCATTAAAATACCATGTCTAAGGGGTGACACAGGAGCAGCTCTGGGACCCAGCACAACCCCTGGGAGATGCCAATCCCTGGCCAAACCCAGCACCAATAAACCATCAGAGATTTGCTGTTCCTAACAAGTCCTGCTTTATGAAGTCCCGTTCCCATGGAGAAGCACAAGAACCACATTCGGCACTTCACCAACCCCAACACCCAGTAAATCATCCCAGTCTCAGGTGGGGGGCTGGAAAAACAACTAATTTCTTTGGTTCACTGCAAATTCCAGTGAAGCTGGAGGGGCAAAGCACTTCGAGGTCAGCTCAGAGCAAAAATTGGAGGCTGGATGAGCTGAAAAGCCGTGGGAAAAACCTGTTTTGGGGGAGAGCGGTACTTCCTCCAGGCCAAATCCATCTTATTTGTGGCATTTTGAACTTTGCAAAGGAAACCAAGGGTGTTCCCATTCCCAAATGGGAGTTTGAAGTGTGTTGTGATATTCCAGGTATTTTGGGATGTTTTTCCCTTCAGTGCCCGATGTAAGTGGTGCAGGATCTGTGTTGTGTCCTTCCTTTTCCCTTCTAGAAAAACTCTTCTGACCAAAATTTCCCTTTCATTTACACTGTTAAGAGACAGGCTGGATTTCTCAGGACTCTCATCTTTCCCTTTGTTTTGTTTCCCAGGGATTTCTCCATCCTCTGTCTTAGCTCCTGGCGTTGGGGCACAATAATATCCTCCCGGCAGTCGGAGAGACGTGATCTTAAAACAATAACACAGGGAGCACCTCGATTTCCATCTCTGCACTCTCAGATCCATTTCGTTTGAAGGAAAAGAGGCCCTGATGCCACCCAGCTCCAGCTTTGCAAGGGCATAGCATTAAATGGGTGCAAAATTCCTCCTAGAGCCCCCAGAGCCAGTGATGGGGTCAGAGCACCGTGGGCGCCAGAGCAAGACTCCAGAATCAATACTTTGGGAAAAGCCAACTTTTGTGGTTTCTACATTCGAGCAAAGACCTGCACAGAATTAACAACTCTTTATAACCATGATGTGCTGGGAAATTATGTCCTCTCGGGGTGAAAAATGCCACTGTGCAGGCAGAGTGCATCCAAGGCATCATTCCTGCATCCTGGCACATCCCGTCGCTGTTTGATAGAGCTCGGATGGGCTCAGACCTTGAAGAAAAGTCACCTCTGAGCACTTTCAAAACCCAAGGGCTGCTTTTTCCCTCCCCTTCCTCTTTTTCTGGCAGCTTTAACACCTACTCCTGTTAAAAACAAAGGAAATTACATTAAAAAGGAGCGTGTTAAAAGAGCTTGAAGGGCCTGACTTGAGCTGACACCTACGGCTACAACACGTTTTGCCAGAGTGTGAATCATGCACACGTTATCAGCCAACATGGGAGATTTCCATGATCCAGCCTGGAGTAGTTCAGGGCTGCTGGGCTGTTTGGAGAGAGCTTGGCACGATCCTCTTGGCTCCTCTCCCACTGGTGGTATCATTTCATTTAAAAGCCTTCGACTATTGTCGGAGCAAGAAAAATCAAGGGAAGGGGAAAAGGAAGGAAAAAAGGCATTTTTTGTGGCTGGCCCAAGCTGTAAAATAAAAGTCTTTCAGCACAAAGTGGAGAAAATGCGTTTTTTGAAGATATTTGTCTTTAAAAAGACAGAGAGAGAGGCGTTTATTTATGGGCTTATTAATCAGTAAGGAAGGAGGAATTTGACGATCCCTCAAGTGGCATCTTGGCCCATTGATTTCAGGAGCCTTCACATTCACTGGGACCCATGGAGAAGTTTCTTTCCCCTTCATACATGATCCCAAAAAGCTGCTCTCCCCCAAGTACACCCAACCTTTCCAGGTCTTCTCCTCGCTCACCCATATCCAGACTGCTCAAGCAGATCTTCCCCGTTTTCCTGCCAGCTTGGATCGAGCTTGCAGGAGAAATCCAGCCAAAAAAAGCCATTTCTGAGATATTTTTTAAAGGTTTGGTTTGGAATTTTTGCTCCTTTCTGACAGACGAAACAGGAACGCCGCCGAGGGAAAACTGGCTGTTCTGAGCTAGGTCAGAACAGTTGATTTCTAATAAAAACGTAGCTATTTTCCAATTTTACAAAGGAAATGAAAATGTGAAGTTTGGTCAGATGAGGCATTTCCACTTACAAATCCCACCTAACCTGGCCTCATGGGAAAGCCCTGGTGGGTTTGTGAGGTGGGAGATGGGGGTCTCTTCCCTCCCATGAGAAGAGGACATTTCCCACCACACTCCCTTTAAAAAATGCCAGGTTTAGATGGACTCTGAGTCCTCTTGGAAGATGAGGCCAATTTTGCATCCTCTGCTGCCTGGTTATTTCATTCCTAATAAATATTCCCTCCTCCCAAGCCCTCTTCCCCTACAAGAGCCACATGCCATAAGGATTGGGCTGGACATGGGGGATCTAAAGCAACTCCTCAGTTTTACAAGGCAGCAGCCAAATCCCAGGGCACTGACCTAATTTCCTTTATTTTGTTTTCCAGAGATAAAGAATATTTGAACCATACAAAGATGAGATGCTCATCCCACCCAAGCATCGGGATGTCACCTCATTTGGGGCACTGCTGCCATTGGCCACATCTCCACACAGGTATCAACTGCAGGCAGCTGGAAAATCCTACATTCCCCTTCCCCAGGGGCAAACCAGTCCCAGTCACCACCAGAAATACCACCTGGGAAATATTTGGAATAAATATTTGCCTGTTAGGACACAGGGATATAGTCTTTCCTGTGAGGGTGGTGAGGCCCTGGCACAGGTTGCCCAGAGAAGCTGTGGCTGTCCTATCTCTGGAAGAGTCCAAGGCCAAGTTGGACAGAGCTTAGAGCAACCTGGTCTAGTGGACTGTGGAACAAGATGTGCTTTAAGGTTCCTTCCAACCCAAACCATTTCATGATCCTATGATTCTATGGCTCCCCCGTCTGTGGACCAGGCAAAGGTTTCACACTTTCTTGGGAGAAGCAGGGAGGAAGAGTGTTGGCTCTTCATCGACACACAGGTGAAGAACTCCAAAGGCTGAGCCAAAAGGACAGGTACATCCTCGGAGCTCTGGAGTGCCTGTCGGGATGGCTGCCTGCCAAACCCCTCCTTTCCACAGTCTGCTCCCACTGATTTTTCCAACAGCCCGCGGCTCCGTGTGCTCATGTGAGCACCTTCTGCTTCCACCATTGTTTCCAGTCCCACCTGCTCCAGTTCCCCCCCGCCCCCAAGGCTTCACCAACGAGTCACAGCATGCGGGATGTTTTTTTAGCAGCCTGACACATGCCAAACCTGAGCATGGAGCTTGATAAACCCAAGGTCAGGAAGGAATTTTAACTCGACTTAATTGCTAGGAGGCAACTCGGATCCGTAACACACCCAGACAGGGAACAGAAAGAAGTGAGACAGATCATGAGGGAGCAGATCAGTAAAAGCTACAGGGAATATAAAGGGATTAGCTTGATTTCTTGTTTGGGTTTTCTTTTTGGAAATCCCACTTTCTGCCAAGCTTTCTTGGAGGCAAACATTTTTGTCCCACAGCCAGCCTTGCCAGCCTCAAGTATGCAAAAGTCCTGAGTCAGATTTCGCAAGGCAAAGCGATACTGGCTTCAAAATAATTAGGTTGGAAAAAAAAAGAGTTGATTTTCTGTTCTAACCTCTATCCCTACTCTTACAAGATTTTTTTTGGGCTTCCAGTTACATCATTTTTAGTCTAAAAGAACCCGTGAATCTCCATGAATCCCCTGCCTCCGGCAGCTGGTATTTTGAGGGACCCAGTGAGGATTTGGGGCACCACTGCCACAGCTGGGGAGCTGAATTCCTGCTGTGGGGGTTCTTTCTGTACTCATTCCTCTGCTCCATCCCCCTCCCCATCCTGGGTCTGGATCCAACCTCTGGCACTGCCGCTCCAGTGCTGTACCTGCTGCTGGAGGGGAATCCTCCCTGGTGTAGCCCAGCCAGCACCTATCACAACTGTGGCCTCCAAGCCAAAGCCTACAATCAGGAATAAATCCCCTTCCCTGCTTTCAGCTGCTGAATCCAGAAGTCTGAGCCCGTTGTGCCTCGGCCGCCGCCTCTCGCACTGCCCTCCCTTCCAAGAAAAATGGAAACAGGAGACAAAGGAACTTTCCTATGCTGCATCCAGCTTTGCCCGCTGCCAGATTATCATCATGATATTATATTAACGTGCAAATCAGGATTGCTCACAAGAACAACCATAAAAAGAACAGAGCGGGTGCCAGCGAAGGCGGAGCAGAGAGCGCGTGAGCTCCAGCTCAGCCTTTGGCAGGATCCGCCACCACAGCAAAGTGCAGAGGTGGGACTGTGGCACCTACAGACTCTGACACAGGATTTTCCCCCAGAAAACAGTTTTAGCAGCCAAGAACCCCCTGTCCTGCATTGCCTTGGGTCATGTTTTGCCCAAAGGGGATTCCCAAGCTCCTTGAGGGATGCACCGTGCTGGGTGTAATGTGGCTCATTTAGGGTTTTGTGGGCCAGAAGGGAGATGAGCCCTGCACTGGAATGGGTTTCCCAGAGAAGCTGTGGCTGCCTCATTCCTGGAAATGTTCAAGGCCAGGTTGGATGAGGTTTGGAGCAACCTGGGATAGTGGAAGGTGTCCCTGCCCATGGTAGGGTGATTGCATTGAGTTCAGCTTTAAGGTCCCTTCCAACCCAAACCATTCCATGATTCCATGTGAGACGGGTTTATTTGGTTTGATTTGGAGGGATCAGGAACAAGCTGCATTGAATTTAATTTTTTTTTCTCCTGAAGACATGATAATCTCCAAACTGAGCCCTTTTATAAAGCAGCAGCAGCCTCAGGAGACCGGATTTCTACCCATAAACTCTTCATTTAAAGTGCACAGAAGTTCAATCCTCAGACTAGTGGGTTTCTGCGTGGAAAAATCAGAAAGTGGCAAACTCTACATCACTACTGGTGTTTATCCAAGGCCTCCTTCCCTCCAACAGCCCCATTGCTCCAGAGATTGATGCTGCTTCACAAACCACCACGGACCAGCGAACACACTACCAATGATATTAAAGGAACATTAAAGTTGCAAAAGCAAAGTTAGGAAATTCCAGGTTTGCCATTTCCTGGGCAACTTCAAAAGCCTCATTGGGTGTGCACATTTCCATACCTGGTCTTTCTGCTGGCCCCCAAGTCCTTCCACAGCAAGTCCATGCCCATCCCAGACATGGGCTCCCTCCAGTCTCCCCTGTCCAGTGCTCCTGGGTTGCTCTGGGGGGCAGGTGGATGGGTTACTTGGGCTAGGGAGCACTGGGCATGCCAGAGCCCCAGGTGAGAGGATGATGGAGGTCACGGGAGCTGATAACCAGGGAGGAGCAGAGCCAGGCAGGCTCTGCAGCAGCGGAGTCCCTGCTCAAACGAAGCTGCCGTGTGGATTTCTGTGGTTTGGAGGAACAGTGGAACTGAAATCAGGTCCCAAACTGAGACTGCAGCTGTTTTCCAGAGTTATTTTCAAGCAGTATCAGTTCCACCCTGAAAGGCAAAGGCTTTCCACAAATACCTCCAGCCACAACTTGCCCAAAATGCCAGTGCACCTCCCCAAAGCATCTGCGTGTCAGTGTGTGGGGACACACATGGACTGGGGAGGGACAGAAAGGATGAGACTGACTGAGGATTCAGATAAAAGTAGAAACAAAGCCCCCTCAGACTCTTTGGGGCAAAAAGTGTTGCAGATCCTGTCCCTAAACTGGTATTTCTGTTTTTTCATCCATCACATCACCAGTGAACCTGAGCAACTGGCACTGGAAAAGACTTGGGAAACTGAAAAGCAAAGAAATTTCTTTTAGGACACGACTAAGGAACCTTTATCTTCTTTTTCTGCACTGGCACAGGTTGCCAAGAGAAGCTGTGGCTGCCCCATCCCTGGAAGTGTCCAAGGCCAGGTTGGACGGGGCTTGGAGCAACTTGGGATAGTGGAAGGTGTCCCTGCCCATGGCAGGAGGTGGAACAGGATGGGCTTTAAGATCCCTTCCAACCCAAACCATTCCATGATTCAAACAAAGCACGGTGTGGGCACACCATGACATGGTCTGGACTTACCAGCCTGGAGTCCCACATCCCCCGGAAGGTTGTGTGGATTTGTGCCCATGTTCAAACATCCCTTGGATATGTGCAATCCCCAGAACGCCAGCTTCCTTTCGCTCCATGATCCCAGCCTAAGCCAGCTCCAGGAAAATCCAAACAAGGTAATTAAGAGCAGATTTGGCCCTTAGCACTTTTTGTATACAAAGAGCTCTGGAAACTAATTAAACCACCATCCAAGACCGTGTCCTTATGCATCCAGAATGCCACGAATGCGCTGGCGAATGGCTCTGCCTGAGGATGGAAAACCATCACCAACCCCAGACTGGGCATGATGGAGCTGCCACATCTGACATCCCAACATCTCCCAACCAGGAGCTGGATTTACGAGGTGTTGGAGAGAGGGTTGAACTTTGCCTGGCCTTGTATTTTATTGCTAATTCAAATTATTTATTGATGTCTTGAGATGGTCTCAATTATGGTGTAAAGAGACTCAGCCATAGCCCCATCCCAACATCCCCACTGTGTATCTGAGCAAAGTGTTATCTCCAGCCAATAACAGATAAATATAATAAATTCAAGGAAATTAAAAATCATAGTATTTGTCAGCACTTCTACACCACAACTTTCCCCTTTTACTCAGCAAAACCAGGCAGAAACCGGTTTCTCAGCTTATTCTTGGTCAACCCTTTTAAATTCAGACCTTCTTGGGAGGAAACCCAGTAAAGCCTGACCTTTCTTCAAAAACTCATAAACCTTTTCAATTTTTTCCTTTTGCTTTAATATTCTATGTTTTTATTGGGACCCAAATGCAGAGTTATTTTGCCTTTTTATTTTCCTCCCCTTTTCTTGCCACTGAACCCGACAGCGAACATCCCAGAGGAGGGAGAGTTTTCCACCATTTCTGGTAGCAAATTCTTTATGTTTCATTTTGGCCTTTTGTGGCTTCAAAGAAACAGCTTGAACTCCAGAAAGGCTCCAGATTGGCCAAGGAAATATGAAACATCGTAATATTTCTAAGGGTAGAAGAATTTTTAAAAGGTTACATAGTGGAAAAAGAAAATATAAAAACCTTGTGGCAGCAAGGAGGTTCTTCGAATGCTCCTGCCAGCCCCCCTGCTACTGCAAAAAAGGGCAAAAGAGGGGGAGGAAATGTCAAAATTCCCCCTTGAAAGCAGATTTCACCAAACAGAAGGAAAAGCATTTTACGTTCTGCGAGGTAGAAAATGCTCCAAAATGGTAAAAAGCTTTTCTGCCCCTTTTCCCCGGTATTGAGCGATCTTAATCATCATTTTCACTCTATTTGCTGGCACAGCAGCCGAAAGCCCCTGTGTGCTGCCCCTGAAGCTGCCTGTGGACTTTCAAACCCTATTTTAATGGAAATGAAGCAGTAATGGAAACATTTCCATTTCCCATTAGTTTTCTTAAAGCCCTTTTAGTAAAAAAGCCCCGAACTTTGGGCTTAAGCCTAGGGACAGATGAATCCTGAACTCCCTTTGTTGGTGGTTTGCAGCTTTGAGCTGAGTCCTGAGTGTGATGCTTTGAGCTGGAAGATAACTCCAGCCACACATCACGTGTGGCAGGTGTTCACTTTAGGGCCAACAACATTTCAGGGAATGTTTTATCTATGCAGAATAAAATAATGCCACATGATGGTGAAGTAGCAACCCTGCTCATCATGAGGAGCTTGAATCACCAAGCAATCTGCAACGGTGTTTTTGGGCACATCAGAAGCTGAAGGAGGGTAGATTTAGATGGGATATTGGGAAGAAATTCTTCCCTGTGAGGGTGGGGAGGCCCTGGCATAGGTTGCCCAGAGAAGCTGTGGCTGTCCCCAACCAAGGCCAGGTTGGACAGGGCTTGGAGCAACCTGGGATAGTGGAAGGTGTCCTGGATGGAACGAGATGATCTTTAAGGCCCCTTCCAACCCAAATCATTCCATGATTCTGTGATTCTATCATTCCTTAACAGCTCTAATGGAAACCAGGTTCTGGTTTATTCGCTCTCCCTCTGGTTTATCAAACGAGGTGGAAGCTGCCACCACGTTCCCCAGCCAAGAAAAGCTCCCTTCCTTTCTCCTTTTGTTTTCGGCTGCTCTTTCACTTGAAGAATGAGGTGGTTTATGAAGATTTTCTTCACAGGGGAAAAAAACCCCAGCTCTAAACTATCAGCTCGTGCAGGCAGAGAAAAAGCTGATTTTTCAACACTTCAAAATTATGTCATAAAGGCCCAGAAAGAGGTTTTGGCGAGTGTATAAACACAGAATCCAATACAAGTCACAGGGTGATTAACTAAAACCAATGTTTCCAGAGAAATAATATCTACACAAACAGCCACATGCTTTGTTTAGCTAAATGAGTAACAGCACTTTGGCCGGTGCCAAGTGTCTTTTTTTAAGTAAAAAAAAAAACAAAACAGAGATTTGAGAAAGATTGGATGCAGATTTGGAAGCAAAAATTGTACCTGATGGGCTTGACCTTGAGAAGTTTTGCTTTTATAAAAAATCAGAGAATTGTTAAGGTTGGAAAAGCCCTCCAAGATCGTCAAGTTCAACCGCCCCCCAGCACTGCCAAGGCCATCACTGACCACGTCCCCAGGTGCCACATCCACCTGGCTTTTAAATCCCTGCAGTGATGGGAACTCCCCCACTGCCCTTTCCACTAAGAATTTTTCCCTAATATCCAATCTGAGATATATTATTGCCACCTACTTGAGGGGCTGTGTCTGTGAGCGTGGAGTGTTTGGACAACGCTCTCAGGGACAGGGAGTATTGTTGGGGTATCCTGTGCAGGGCCAGGAGTTGGACTTGATGATCCTTGTGGGTCCCTCCCAGCTCAGGATATTCCATGATTCTAGGATGGGATTCTCAGAGCTGTGATCTGAAGCTCCCTTCTGGAATGGTGTGCAGAGGGGGGAGCAGATATTTGCTCCCAACTTCTCCAGTGCTGGAATATCAGCACCTTGTGCATTCCATGTGTCTCCCACACCAATGGAGGGAAGAGGAAGGTGCAAAAATGGTTACTTTTTACAGCTCAGCATCTGCCCAAACCAGACTTTGGGCAACAAAATAGAGCAATACTATTCCCTTTTCTCCCAGGGCAAGATGAACCATTTGCAAACATCATTCTGATAAATTATAAAATAATAAAATATATCATAAAAATAAAATTAAAATAAAAATATAAAATAAAATGAAATAAAATAAATAATAAAATAAAAAAGAAATAATTAGTAAAATAAAAAAGACAAAAGTGCAAATAAAAGGAAAAACAATATAAAAATAAAATAAATAAAAATAAAATGAAAAATATAATTAAAAAATTAAATTAAATTTAAAAAAACATTAAAAAAACTTAAATTACAATAAAATGAAATGAAGTAAAATCAAATCCCCCCCCTCAGAACTGCAGGAGCAGTCCCTGAATTGCAAGCACATAAAACTCGGAGTGAATGCTGGGCTCTGGAACAAAGTTTCCTATGGAAAACCATAGAGCTCTGAGCGGCTGGAAGCAAAGCTCGGGAATGGCTTTACCAGGGCACTTCCCTCTTCCAGAGTTGCCATGGCAAAGGGGGATCTGAAATAAATAGTCTGTGTGGTGCCGTCCCGGGGCAGGCTCGGCCGTGCATCATCTCATTTGCATGTTATTCCCATTTCCCTCCCTCCCGCCTCTCCTAAGGAGGGACGAGCTCAGGAATCCTCACGATGAGGAGCCCACGATGCTGCGCAGCTTCAGCTGCCACTCCAGTTTGCTTTCCTACAAAAACCACCCAGGAATGGGAAAGAAAAGCAGGAGAGGCTGGAAAATAGGCTTTAGGATTCACAACCTCAGCCCTTGCCTGGGAGAATCCCGGAATTTAAGCATCTGCTTAACTCAGTACTTAAGCTCACTCCTATGCTTAAAAATGTAAACCCATCCCATGAATCATGGCACTGATTCCATGGATGTGAGGAGTTGAGGGGGGTCCTGGTTGAGGAAGATGCAGGGACAGAAGTTTCCCTGGTCAGGAGCAGGTTTTGGGAATGGCACACAAGTCCTTGAATCCCTATCCGTTGACAGCCAGCAAATTTCACCAAACAGATGGAAAAACATTTTACATCCCTGTAAATGTAATGCTCCAAAATGGTAAAAGCTTTTCCCACCTCTTTTGCCTCACTGACCAATTCTAATCATCATTTTCACTATTTTCTGGCATAGCAGCCCAAAGTCACTGTGTGCTGTTCCTAAAGCTGCCTGTGGACTTCCAAATCCCTTTTTAAGGCTCAATAATGGTAAAAAATCCTTAAATCCATAATCTACCCTTTGGCAGCAGCCAAAAACCAACTCTAAGTGATAAGCCAAAGGGTTAAGCCAAAAAGCGGCCAAAAAACAACGGTAAATGGTACTCAACCCAAATTCGTCCAAAAATAAATGCTCTTATCACTTAATCACAAGTAGAGGTGTGTCCTACTTCCCTGCTCCTCCCTGGAATGGAGGATGGAAAAGTGGGACAGGAATAGGTGTTTGTGCACGAGGTAGTGGATCCACAGGCTTGGAGCCACCCCCATGACATTGAGCACAGAGACGGCGTGGGAGGAAAGGCAGAAACTTCCCTCAGAAGATGCTGAGAGGCAGGAACGCTCCGGGGGGAATGCGCCGGTTGCCAGGAATGCCGAGGTGTGGAAATCCGCCGCGATTAAGACAAATGGCAACTGTGAAACAAGATGTTTCTGGACAACATTGCCTACAACAAATAAATAAACCCGGAGCCTGATTGCAAAGACAGATATTCCCGGTAGCAGCTCCTGCTCTGAGACGCGTAGCCAGGGATGCTCCATGAGCCTCCAGCCCTTTGCCAAGGCTGCGGCACCCCATCCTTTAATTAAAGATTGTCATCAGATAGACAGCAAATAAATGAAACCACAACAACGCTGGAAGCAAATAACAGGATGGTGTGGAAATAGGGAAGAGCCATGAGCAGCACAGGCTGTGGTGTGTAGAGATATCTCGTTAAGGCAGCTGCAATTAGCAGCTGCTCTGGGTTAATTGTACAACACCCTTAATCACAAGACAGCAGGGAACCCCTACACTTTCCCTTCTGGCACACTCACTTCTTCCTTAAATTACCTGAGTGGAAACAGCTCATTAATGCACACATAAGCAAAGTTTGCTTAGGCCAGAACTAATCAGGTGTTACCTGTTTTCCTTACATTGTTCTGGCTTTGGAAATCTCAAAGCCTGAGCTCCAGATCTCCTGGGACTCTGGAACACCTCTGCATGGAGGAACCCTTTGAATGTGCTCAGGAAGTGAAGTTTGCTGGGGGAAAGCAGGGGAAAAGTCTCTATTTTAGCAGAGTAGGAGGTGTTGGTGTGACCGAAAGGTGAGATGTTTCTCAGAGCTCCCCTCATGTGCTGGGCACCAAAAACTCAGTGAAATCCTTGTCGGAGTTAAAGTTCCTGATGAGAAGTGGCATCAAAGACTGATTAAGCAGAAAGGAGGAAGAGGTTTAAACTAAGAAGAATTATTTAGATTAGAGCAAGTCCTATAGCTGGATTAGGCTCGAGCTGAACAAACCTATTCAAGCAGCAAAATCCTTAAAGGAAAGATCTGCATAGGATAATCGAGTGTAAAAACCCAACACGCGCAGGCAAATTCCTAATAACTTCCCAGATTCAGTCAAGGGAATATTGGGATTACTTTAGTGTGTTGGCAGGAAAATAATCCCCAGGAGAATGGCAGAAAGGCTTTGAAGGTATCAGCCAAGCCTGGCTGAAGCCAGGCACTGGATCCATGTGCAGATAGATGGGGTAGATTTTATCTTTTCAGCACCAGCTTTGAGCAATGTCTGTCTGGGCTCTTCACTTTCTAACAGCCTTAATCGCTTCATGATGAACCGATGGCATTTCCACTTCCATATGCTTTTGATATTCCTTAATAAACTTAATTAGAAAGCAGCCATCCTACTGGAAAAATAACATTTCAGAGGGTTCCCCCTCCCTGGGTAGGAACAGGCCACGTTACATAACTGGATTTCTTTGCTGCTCCATATTATCGCAATTGGGTTAAATTCCACTATTCATTTTTACAATACATGGTAACATTAATAACTATAATCATTTTGGTAATAAAATACCTGTCTGCCTGAGCTTGCAGGTAATGCCTTGAAGGATAGTGGGTATTATTAAAAAAAGATGTGCTGAGTTTGTGCCTCTTCCCACCCAACTGACAAATTAAAGCCACGAGAATCCCGGCTGCAGGAGGAAAAATATGGAAAAGCGAAGGGGTGAGATAAAACCTGCTTGGATAAACTCTTCCAGGGAGGAGCTGGCAGCTGGAGAACCTTCCCTGAGGTCACTCCAAACTGAAGGGACAAAGTGCTGGGGTGCACTTGTCTTTCCACTGGCCCCGTGTCCCCCTGTTCCCGGCTGCCCGGCACACGCCCTTTCCAGGCGGTTGGAGCAGGAAACAAAACCAGCTGTCTTGGTTTGGGGGAGGATGAAAACAACTAATATACATTTCATCCTAATGTGAGGCACATTGCTGGTGTTAGGGGAGGACTTGCCTGCAGATAAATCTTGTCATCCAGCTGCGACGAGCCTGTGCCACGTGATGCATGGAAGCAGCATGGCTCACTCCTTCGGCATCCATGGGACGTGGTACAAGGCTGGAGCAACAACTGGAGCAATGGGATCTCTCCAGGCAAAGCCCAGGGCTTGCTGCTTCAATTGCTGAGGTACCCAGTTCCTTGGAATGGGCTCCCCAGGGAAATGGTGGAGTCACCATTCCTGGAAGTGGTAAAAAAATGAGTAGATGTGGCATTTGGTGACATGGTTTAACGGGTATGGTGGTATTTGGTTGAAAGTTGGACTTGATGATCTTGAAGGTCTTTTCCAGCCTTAATGATTCTGTGATTCCTGTGAGCTGCATTCCCACAGGGATCCACTTGTATGCCACAGTAGTATCTTTCACACTGTCATGTTCTGGTCCTTCTTCCCCACAATGGACTCAGAGGTTTCAATTTTTTGAACTTACGGGACATTATCCAATGGACTTTATTTATTTAGTCCCAACCAACCTCCTTATGGTTTGCAAATTACACTCAACGTGAAAGAATCTGTTCAACCAGCCATTAGGGGTTTGTTCTCTTGCAAATATTTGCTTCAACAGACAGAAAACCAAACCAGGTTTAGCAGCTCCCCCCTGGTTTGGAGGTATCTTGGAGCCAATGCAATTTTTAAGGCTTTTCTGCAATGTGTGAGGAGAGCGTACAAGTCTATGAGATTTGAAACGAGTCTCCCACCTCAGCCAGGATCTTTCCACCTGCAGTGGGAAGGGAATGGATTAGTAGGAAAAGTTTCTGGGCTACAAATGGATGACAACCACAAGCAGAGCAGAGCAGAGCTTGGTTTTCAACCCTCAACTAAAGATTTTCTTCTGCCTTTGCTTTCATATAAGCAATTCCCAACCTTATCAAAATCCTCCACGAGAAACAGGATTATCTCACAAGAAACACGATGACCTTGTGATGGTTTTGGGAGCCTACGCACTGCCTGTGAACTCTGGTCACTGAGGACATTTCATGCCTATGTTTTATGACTCAAAACTTCTAGAATGCGGAGCTTATCTGCTTTTCCCATTGCTGTTTTCCACCGATGAGCCCCGGGAAGCTCAGCAGCCAGAAACACGCAGACCGTTTAGGCAAACCGTTTTTTAAGTCTGAATTCCAGCACTGAAATAACGGAGCAACAGAGCTGGTGAGATGCCTGGATCGCATGCTGGGGCTGAGCAAGAAGCATCTGGAAAAGGATGGGAAGATTATGAAAGAGAAGAGCTCTCAGTGGTTGTTTTTGGAAACCAGCTGCCAAAGCAAGGGCGGCTCTTGGAGGAGAGCTCAGGTGCATCAGAGCAGGAAGATGGGGGATATGGGATTATTTAAAGGGCTTGGACTTGTGTTCAAAGAGCTTTCAAGATGCATTAAAGTAAAAGAAGCAGGAAAATACACTTGGACATTTATTATTTTGTCTAAATCTCTGTGGTTCTTGGGTTAGCTCAAATAAAATCCCGGGGTTTCTTTGAAATTGCTGGTCTCCTCCAAGGCAAAGCTGGCACTGGGACAATCCATGCACTGCACATCCTGGACAGACTCTGTGCTCACTGCAGATAACCTGAGTGATCTTGTGTGAATCTTTTAATCCATTTCCACGCAGGGATGGGATGTTCATAACAAAGTTCTGTTCAACTCGGGCAACTCTTGGTCCAACTACAGCACTGCAACACCCAGCAGAGCTGAGAGGAGGAAGCAGGGGGGTTCAGGGGAAATGACTTTACACAGAATTTAGGGGTCATCATCATACCTGGCTGCAACATAAGCAAAGGAAACCTTTAACTCTGATTTTTTTGACAGTTGAGTAATAACTACAATATTGTTTTAATGCAACGTGGAGTCTTTAACTGGAGATCGTTGGCATGTTCCCACAAGGATATGACTGGGAGACAGGATGCACAATATTTGCCAGTGAGACAGAACAGAAGACAAGAGATAAAGAACAGGATTACGCACAGCACTCTACATACTCACACAATAAAGAGCATTATTTCATTGCTCTTGGGACCGTCGTGCAAACTAATTAAAATGGTATTTCAGCATATTGAATTAATGACTCCACTGAGGGCAAGAAAGATCTTATCAACAGGAGGTTTGAAACCTCATTTACTTTAAAAAATGTACCAGATTGGTAAGAATCTGGAGAGGGAAGTGGCAGAGTCAAGTAGAAGCACTATTTTTGTCAAGGTTTGTGGGGGGATGAACAATGATGCTTCCTAGTCCCTCAGATGCCATCGGGTGGGATCGAGGCACAGCAGAACCAGCACAGAGCATCACTCTGTGCACGGATATGGCTCTCTTTGTGGGAACTCTTACCTTCTCCTCAGCTTAAGGAAAGGATTTCCAGCTGGAGAGAAAGGCTGTGAGGTGCAGGGTGTTTTGCCCAATTCACCTCTCCTGAAGGACATGCCATGTTGCCTCTTTGCAGCCGCGAGAAAAGTCACCCAACAATTCCTGGCTCCCATCTGGGGCCCTGCTTTGGGACCTTATTTACCCACTGCAGTTCTCAGTCTGGAGATGCTTCGTGTATGATTGAGATCCCTGGAAACATTCTAAGTCGGACTGGACAGGGCTCTGAGCAACCTGATCCTAGTTAAGATATCTCTGCTCATGGCAGGGGGTTTGGAGTAGATGAGCTTTAAGGTCCCTTCAAACCCAAGGTATTCTATGATTCCATGACAGGGGATTCACATGCAATCTGATAATGCCAAAAACTCTGTTAGATAATCCTCTGTTAGATAATCCTCTTCACAGACACAACCAATGCCCAGCCCAGAACCAGACAGTTTTGCTCCCACGAGAAGAACACAAGTGACTGTTGGCTGTGTACTATGCCAAAGGAGGCATTTGGTTGTCTGAAGAATACAAAGAGAAATGGAATCTCTTTGCTTACCTCCACTCCTGTCAGACCCCTGAGTGGTGCTGCCCACCCCAGACAACATGGGCTGCACCTCCTATGTGGTCCTCACACAACCCGGGGTCTGCAGGGTGAGGGGTCTCTACTCAGACATATTCCTGCCCCATCACAGCCACAAAGCCTTTCCCATGGTCCTGGAGTCAAGTCTCAGGGTGAAAATCAGTGCAAAACCAACAAAGTCTTGGAGAGCGTGGAAAGATGCCAAAAAGATAGATGGGAAAAACTCGCACTTCCAAGTGCCAGAGAAGACAATGAGACATAACAAAGCTCTTTGTTTGGGAGAGGGTTTTCTTTAGGGAAGAGGGGAGAAGGCTGGAGAGGGAGTGGGGGGAATAATAATCCATTCCACATCCAATCCAGCACTTACTTATATAATTCTATAGAAGCCAATTTTTTTTTCACATCCAACCATCACAATTTGGTGCAGAAAACTGCCTGTCTAGATAAAATCCTTGAGAAAGGACATGTCCTGGGTTGGTCTTGCCAGCTTTCCAAAATAAAACAAATATAACCCCCCCACCCTTTGGATCAGCAGAAGCAGAGCACAGCTGACAGCAGGGGTGGGCTGGCCTCATTTTATGCACACACAACCACCCAACGGGGCCTGGGATGGGTGCAGAGGATCGGGAACGTGGGATGAGATGCCATCTCATGTATCTGAGAAATGAGCTAAGCCATGGAGCTGCTGCACACAGATGCTGCTGTGGGATGTCAGTGTAGTCAGTGCTGCCCAGGTACTTGTGGATCCCATCCATCAGCATTTCAGCAGCTGATTCGGAGAGACTGGAGCTTAACTGGGAGCCTGATGGTGTTGCAGTAGGGCTTCCATAGACCAGTGCAGGCATCTGGCTGTTTTAAAGCAGCTGTTGCACATCAAAAACACCTGTTACCACTTAGAACCATTCGGGTTATGCAAAGGTCTCATTTTAAAAGGTTCTGGAGTGTATTCAAACCTTTGGCCTCCGCTTGGAAAGGAGGTGAGACACCTTTAAAGGCAAACAGGTGAAAACTAGAGCCCACAGTACTCCAGTGAGGACCTTTCCAATCATAGACTCACAGACTCCTTTGGGTTGGAAGGGACCTTAAAGCTCATTTCGTTCCACCCCCTGCCAAGGGCAGGGACATCTTCCACTATCCCAGGTTGCTCCAAGCCTCATCCAACCTGGCCTTAAACACTTCCAGGGATAGGGCAGCCACAGCTTCTCTGGGCAACCTGTGCCAGGGCCTCCCCATTCTCACAGGGAAGGATTTGTAGTGGCTCTTTCCTCAGAGACATCAGTGGTAGATTAGAAAAGGGAGCCCAAATCATCACTTACGGTATCTTAAGTCCACAAAATATTCTGAGTGAGACAGGGAAGGTCAGGGACAGAGGGGGCTGGATCTTCCTGTCTCATATAGAGGGCTCTTCCTTAAGAATTTTAACTGAGGTGTCAGAGAAATGCTGCATATCTGCATAGGCACCTACACTGAGCCCTCCCTGTCACGCCCTGGGTGATCCAGAGGCTGCTTTGACACAGCCAGGAGAGTGTGAATTTTCCATCCTCTCATGCTCTATACCCTGGGGAGACCTGATGCTCATGCAGTTTTCTGTACAGAGCTGTGGATTGTACAGACACCTGTTTTAGGGCATTCCAGGTGCCTTTCCATGGTTATTACAGGGTGATTAGCACAGGCTTAGGCATCTGCTTTAGATGCCTAAGGTGAGGCAGGTGAATCCATCTGCCAAGCAGCTTCCACTGGGGAGCAAAGACCAGCTGAGCCATAGAACTCCCCACTGAGACAGCAAAAAACAAAAAAGCCCCTGAGTGCATTGACCTTGCAGTGAACTGCACAGGGATGAAAAACAACCCCTCAGCTGGGAGTAGCTGCTCCCTCAGCCGTCATCGGTGGAGCTGACAGGTCTCACCTGACAGCAGGTACAAGGGACCAAAGCACTTCCCTCTCCCCAGCCAGGCTGGGTTTGAAGGGAGCAGCTCCCAGCATCAACACTGGCTGTCACCAGGTCTGGGACGGGGGGATGGGAGCTCCCAGGTAGGTGAGAGTTATGCCAGGGACCCCAAAAAGCAGCAGGGATTCTGCAAAGAACAGCCACAAATGGGATTTGAGGTGACTATAACAGCAGCTCATGAGCACCACTTTATCCAGCCAGCATGTGCCAACAGCCAAAACAGTTTCCAACACAATGCTGCTGCCACTGTGCTGACTCTCAGAATTCATGGATAGGGCCATAGGCAGGGATATCTTTCACTAGACCAGGTTGCTCCAACCCACGTCCAACCTGGCCTTGAACACTTCCAAGGATGGGGCAGCCACAGCTGCTCTGGGCAACCTGTGCCAGGGCCTCACTACCCTCACAAGGGAGAATTTCTTCCCAATATCCGAACACCAGTGTGAAGCCATTCGCCCTTGTCCTGTCACTCCAGGCCCTTAAGTGAAAAGTTGAAAACAAATGACCTCAGCACCAAAAGGCTTCCTTTCCCCAGAGCAAGATTCGAGCTGCTGGAAGAGCTGGGCATGGGCAAGGCAGTTCCAAACTACCCAGTCACCCCGATCTGGTAATGCCACATCCACCCACCCTCTCTGCATCCCCCCGCTGCTATTCCAGGGCTGGTCTCCATCTGCCAAGGTTGCTACGAGAACAGGGATCTGTTTTCCACATGTCCCTGCTCACACCTGATGCTGGAGGAGTTTGACCTTTCTTTCCCTCCCCTCCGACAGCTCATTCCAGCCGGCAGGAGATGGCAGGGGGAATAAGGCAGCGCGCACTCCAAGCAGAAGGAACTGGAGCCCAGCTTGAAAACACAGCTAATAAACTCAGAGGTCACAGCCTATCTGGAGCCAGTTCCTTGATTATCACAATAACCCAAAGTGTCATTTGGGAAAATCACAGCCAGAACCGGGGCTTGGAGCACAGGGATCTTACCCTGACAGCAGAAGTGCCATTGGCACCTCCAAACCCACCAGCTGGACCAGTGTGCCTTGAGCCATCAGATCTCTCTGCTCCATAACCGTGCCCTTGTGATGATAAATAATCATCCAGAGGCTGCAGAATCCCATCAGGATCAAGTGCACTTTCCAAACATCTTTTATCCTCCTTGTTTGTCCCGTTGAACTTTGTGCTTCCCCCATAGCGGCAGGAATTTCCTGCTTCCTGAGGCAGCAGTAAATGCTTAAATATCCTAAACGAGATGTTGTGATTTTACTTGTATTTTGGAGGACGTGTCCCTAGTTTCTCCAAGAGCTGCCCCTGCTGCCCTCCCTCCATCCTCTTTTTTAATTCAAGTCTTGGCAACAGGCTCCCAGCATTTTTCTGGTACCAGCAAATATCACTGTGTTGAAGAGAATTCCCAATCCAACAGGATTTTGTGGAGCTCGAGAACAAATTCACCTTTCTTTCTTTTTTTTTTTTTATAAATAGAAATCTTTCTCCCTGTTGCTGCTCTACTTCTAATTCTTAATTGGACGAGGCAGGTTCTTTCCTATTTCCAATAGGGCTGTGCAAAATTATGAGATCCATTAGCTTTGCAAAGAAAAAAAAAAGCCTTAAAGCTTCTCAAATGATTTTCAAACTCTCCCTTGGAACACATGTGCTCTGTGCAGGGTAATTTTGTTTAGGGTAATTCACTTGTGCTAATTTCCTGTAAGCCTTACAAGATATATGACTCTATTTTTTGGTTATTTTCCACATACATTCAGCACTAATTTCCCTTGGAGCAATATTTACGTGCAAAATATCTCCAGAGACAGCGGAGGGCTTTTTTGATTGTAGCAACAACGTGGTCTAGGGGAAAGTGGCCCTGCCCATGGCAGGGAGTTGGAAATAGATAATTTTTAAGGCCCCTTCCAACTCAAACCATTCCATGATTCTGTGAATAGTAGAGTTTTCTAGTGGATCTGATCAATGCAGCATTTTGGAGCAAGCAAGGAGCTGTTTCTCCAAAATACACAGATATTGCCTCAAACAATACCCCCAACCTCCCCCAAGGTCCTGAGCTCTCAGAATTGTAGTTCCAGATAATCTGGGTGACTTCATTTCAGTAAATTGCTCATAACTGAAAAATGCTGGTTCTGTAAACCACAAGCAGGTTGAATGGTGAACATCAGGAATTTGGTGGGATATTTAAGATAGATGCTCAAAATGAATCAAATTTGACAAAGAAGAAGATCTGCAGTGGCCAGGAAAGAAGCAGCTTGCCCAGAGATACAGAGCAGGAGCACAAAAACTTCACCCACCAAATTCAAACGAAATCTGTGCCCTAGGAGGAGAGATTCCTTAAATCAAATCCTCTCTACTGGCCCCAAAAAGCTCAGCAGTCTCCCCATGATAGAAGCAGCAGGGATTGAGATGGATCATGAAGAGATGCAGTCTGGAGTAGGAGCATCCTCTCCCAGCAGGGCTAAAATACACTCTGGGTTTTTCTGGATCAGCTGCTGATGCACAGATCCCAGCTGGCCACATTATAATTGTCTTTCACCTCAAGGTGGAGTGTTTCAGTTGCTGTTGCAGGGCTGAGTCTCCCTCTCCATGGCCTCAACTGGACTCCACGTCAGAAAAAAACACCCACAGATCCCAGATGTCACCACACACTTGGAGCCATTGTTTGCTAGGACAGATGGATGGAGGCCAAGAGGACCTCTGCATCCCTGTGTTGGTGTAACGAGACCCACCACCACCACCCCTTGATGTTGGCAGTCCTGTGAAGGATTGGATTTTGGGGATGTCCCAAGCAGGTGATGAAGGGATGTGGCTCTGCAGCATCTTTCCCACAGCAGAAGAAAGTTTTTTTCCTTTACTGGAGAAAGTGTCTTGTTCCAGGGTGGATTTTCATGCTCTGAGAGGCAGAACTAGAAAGCCAGGAAGGAAAAATTGCAATACAGGAGCAGGGGGGAGGGGAGAGCTGGATCAAAACCCACCCTCCTCCTCACTTACAGGAAGGCAACTGGGAAAAATCATGGTGTGGAAATGAACTTCCCAAAATAAAGGGAACTTAATGCTAAGCAAAACACCCAGACGCAGACGAGCTTAATCACACTGAAGTGAGGGAAGGTCATTAAATAAACAGCACCAGTCAAAGTGCTGAGATTGGGGATATATTTAGCTATCAGCTCTTAGGGAGGGAAAATAAACACAGAAAAAAGTTATCTGAAGCACTGGGACAAAGAGAAAAACCAAATCCGAGCCTTTGCTGACACATAATGGCTCTTTCAGAAGGACGTAGGGGCTGGCTGGGAATGTCCAAAGGCTGGGGATTTCCAAGGTACTTTATGCATCTGCCTTCTCTGATTTCTCATTCCTCTGCACTGTAGTCCCAACACCACCATAAAAATGTTGCTGTGGACTGTGGTTGGTATCACCATCACTGCTGGCTGACCCTCCCCCTTCACCTCCCACTACTGCAATTAGTTCCCCTAATTGCCACTCCCGGCGGCTCCGGCGCGCGCGTCCTCGGCAACCCTTTGCAACTCCACAGTGTAAAATGGGATATAAATTTTTATCCTACTCCTCCGGTTTTCCTTCCTATCAAGCTTGGCAAGAGTCTACATTTCTGAAACAGATGATCCAGGGTTCAGTTCTCACTAATGAATTTCACGTTCGTTCTGCAGTTGCAAGAAAATCTGTGCAAAAATTACACACAACCGTTCGGCTTTTGCATAAATCCTGTGTCCTGGAAGCCTCCAATTTGCATGGAAGGATCCTCATGCTGGGCTTGGTGGGAGTTCTCTGCATGCAAAAGTGTCCCTGAAACCTGTGGGACGCATATTTACCAGTGCTGTTGACCTTGAATCCCTCTTCAGTCTCCTGGATCGGGAGTTTCACTGGCTTTAATAGGAATAAAGGTGGATAAAGCGCTTGAGCTGATCTTTTCTGTCACACCCAAATTTTCCAAAGTGGGTAAAAGCAGGAGAGTAATTTTCCTGACCTTTACACATCCAAACAGGACATTTAGGAGAGGGGTGGATGCAGAATTACTGTGGAGCCTCTGTAAAAAGGATTTTCATGGAGCAATCACTTGGAAATGCAATTAAATCAGCCTCCTGGAATCACACATCTACCCATACCAAAGAGATACCTGGACTGGCAAAACACCCCCTCAACACAAGTAAATAAACAAAAATCAGAGCTAAAAATCGCAGGTGAAATCACCCTAAGAGTAAACAGGGATGTGCTTCTGCCTCCTATAGCTGCTTTTAGAAGGATTAACCGGAGCTCTCAATGCCAGCAAAAGCTCTGCTGGGCCCTCTCGATTTTCCTGAGTCATCAGACGGTCAAGAAAACAGCGGGATGGCAGGAAACACTGGATGTCTGTCAAACTCCAGAGAGGAACCCGATAAAGCCATTTATTCTATACAGGAATCAAAACCAGTGCATACAAATTTCCGCTCCCAAAAACATTTTGATGATTAGCTTTGATTAATGGTGCTGCCAGAGGATCATTCATCACTATTAACTAACAACATCTTTTTCCACAGTATTTTCAACTCCCGAGAAGCTAGAAAATGAAATATTTCTTTTTTATGGCTTTTTTTCCTGTTCCCATACTCAAACTGGTTTGGAGTTTTTTTAGGGTTGCCCACAAGACCTGCTCAGATCCAAGAGGGTTGGTGAAAACCTCTGCACAGCACAGGCGGGTCCTGTTAATAGGCATCTCTCTCCATTTGTTATTAGAATCATGGAATTGTTTAAATTGGAAAAGTCCTTTAAGCTCATCAAGTCCAACCATCCCCCAGCACTGCCAAGGCCACCACTAAACCACATCCCCCAGCACCACATCCACATGGCTTTTAAATCTCTCCAGGGATGGGGACTCCACCACTGCCCTGGGCAGCCTGTGCCAGGGCTGGACAACCCTTTCCATGAAGGAATTTTCCCTAATATCCAACTTAAAACCTCTTCTGGTGCAACTGGAGGCCATTGGAGGGCTGCTGAGGAACACCCTCTACTAAAAGGCTGCTCAGTGTTGCTGAGCTTCTAGAATGACTTTCCCCCTCCAGTATTTTTCTCCTGCAGGAGAGAACTTCCACAAAATCCTGAATTTGGAAACCAGGCCACGGGAGCATGAGATGCTAGATTGGCAAAGGTACAGCATAAATAAAAATTAGGTTGGATTTTGAGCTGCAAGAGCATCCTACCAACTACCAAAGACACACAGGGGATATTGAGCTTTCCTGGAGCATCCAGGAAAACATGGAAACACAATGCCACACATACAACCTCAATGGTCAAGATCTCCATTCTGCCCGAGGTATTCCCTACTTCCCGAATGTGGGATTTGAGTGCTGGCTTTCACAGGCTGAACATTTGGGTTCCTATAGAGGAATTATTTCGGAAGGTGTGGTATCATTTGGGCTCACCCTCTAAGTAGCATCACATCATAAGAACATACAACTCAACAATAAATTGGGAAAGGATGGCTCAGCCTTTCTGGATGCAGGCTAGAAGTGTCCAGAGTGGCTGAGAGAAAACAGAACCTCATAAAAGTCCACATACATGACCACAACATGTAAAATGTTCTCCACTGTGTTATCTGATTTACCAATTCAGGAGAAATTAGGAGGCTGTTTCCTTACCGTCACTTGGCCAGGTTCATGTTCCAGCAGTGCTGTCTAGGATGGCCTTGGGGTTAAGCTGTGCTCCCACTCCAGTCCCAGCCCCTCATCTGGTGCTGGACACCTTTGGAATGAAGAAAAAAAAACCATTAAGACATTTTGGGAGCAAACAGAAAAGTTTGTGTTACTGCTCCTCCGTTTTCTCATCCAGGGATATTAGCAATGAAAACAGCAACCAGGGAAAGCACCTAAGAAAAAGCTGCAAGGCAGAGCAAAAATCACTTGTGACAGTGGTAACACCTGCCCTTCAGGCAGGGGGCTGGGAAGGGTTTTCCACCAAGTTACACATCTTCCTCCAGCTGGGGTGATGCTGTGGGTGCAGCTGGAGCCCCTTGTAGCCCCCCAGATTTCAGGTCTTTCCCCAAACACCTTGCAGTCTTTCTAGTTATCAGCCAGGCCCTTGGGAGGAGTGGTTCCTCCAGACTTGTGAAGATTAAGTGGTGGAGACCCAAACTGCTCCTCTTTAATGCCATCTCCCAGTGCCAAATTGGGCCATCTCCAGGAGATCAGAGGAGGCAACACTAAACCTCAGGGAAAGGCAGGGCTCTTCCCTGCTTCCTCCTCTTCCTCTGTTCCTCTCCAAACCCAAGTGGTGGAGCAACCAGAGGACAGTTTGATGTACCTTCCAGGTGTTTCCTGTTCCCAACCTCCCCATGTCAGATCTGCCCATGAACAGGGGCAGAAGGGCCGAGCTGCCCTGGCTCCCAGTGCAGCTGGACATGGATCAGCTTTCCATGAGCCATACAGAGCAACTGTCATTCTTCTGACAGCTCAGGAGACATTTCCAGACCCCTGGACTCTCATTCTGTCACCGCAGATCGGAAAAAATCTCCAGTCATCCAAAAATGGATTCCAGGAGGCCCTCCAGGTAATTCTTAAACCTTGAAACAGGCCTGGAGAGTGATCATTCCCTTCTTAATCCCCTAAAAACACCCATGAGAATGGCAAATTGGCTTCCCCACATGTCTGCCCCTTGCCCCGGAGCCTCGTTGCTCCCTGTTCAGAGTTGGACAGGCAAAAGCTGCCTGGAATCTCAGCTTCCCCAAGAGTTTAGTTTCAGGTCAATGAGCCCATGAAGAATAATTGCACCAAGGGAATGGCACATGCCATCACCATGATGTGATGTGGCTAGAAGGGCTTTCCCCAGCTGATGCTGCCTCCTGGGCCACGTAATTCCTAAAAACACCTGGCTGCTGCCCCATCCTGGAGATGCAGAACCTCATCCCAGCAGTGGAAGCTCATGGAGATGTGCCCAACTAGCGACCTTTCACTCCTTTTCCCACTAACACACATTTATGTGTTAATAACAATAATTGTGGACCCTGGGCTTAGTGGAAGGTGTCCCTTCCCATGGCAGGGGGGTGGGATGAGGTGAGTTTTAAGGTCCCTCCCAGCCCAAATCATTCTGTGATTTTGTGATAATATATTGATAATGTTTATAAACACACTCTATGGGTTTGTATTTATGCTTTGTATTGACCCAGTGTTAATGCAGGTGTCTCAAGTATGGAACAGTAAACAGAGACTGCAATGACAAGAAAAATAAAGCTAATTAACTCCTCATTCAGCAAACACACATCCCTGCTCCAGGCTCATTTATGCTTCAGGAGGAATTTTCAGTAAACATTCACCAGCCCTTCCCAAAAATAAGCTGCTGGACAAAACCATCTCCTGCTTTCCTTTTGGTCCCTGAGCACTATTCCACAAACACATATCCCCTCCATCCCTTCCTGGCAAAAACAAGCAAAAAACCAACCAAAAAGAAGGCAGTACACATGAACCAGAGGCCTGTGACAGCTGGGAAAAACAAGAAACAACTCTTTATAAATGTGCCTTTTTTTTTTTTTGGCTATGAAACACTAGAAAATGAGGCCTTTTGTATCCAAACAGCTTCAAGTGCTTCTAAAGCCTGTCCACAGTTGTGTTTATGGTGGTCTATAAATATTCCATTGAGCCTTTTCCTTCCAGTTCATCCTTCATCGCTCCCTTTTTGCTCTTCAGCGATGCTCAAGTAGGAGCTGCCCAGGGCTGACCCTGCACTCTTAAACCCCTGTGTGGCATCAACCAGGGAGGTAGAAGTGATGAAACCACCTTACAGGATCACCTAGTTATAATTCCTAGAGTTGGGATCATCACAGTGGAGACTTTTTTGCACAGAGAGGCTGGAAACCAAACTTTTTTTCTTTTTTTCTAATAATCAGTTCACTTAAATGATGGGAAGGAAGCACGATGTCCTGCCACCTCCTACCAAAAACAGATACAGCAGTGGTTTTAGGGATTACTGTGTTGAAAACGAGGATCGCAGCATAAAAGGAAAGAGAAACTATGATCATTCCTCCTCAGGAAACTCCTTTACTCTGTAGATGACTCATTGGAACAAGTGCAAATGCCATTGGAAACATTCCTTTTCCCAGTGCATCCACTGTTCTCAGAGGAGGAGCAAAGGTTAAAGGATTAAGGTTTCTCCTCCCAAAGCCTTTTTGGTGACCACCACCCACTGGCACTGCTGGGGGTCCCCAACTTTGACCTGGGGGTTTCTGTGCAGGATATTTCTCCCCCTTTTCCTCCATCCCTTGAGGATTTTGCTCTTCATTCTTATTGATATCACAAGAGCTGCTTCCAGGATGGGATCCTCTAGGACTGGATCAGTCCTTTGGTAGGTCTAAGGCAGCGCAAAGGATCCTACGCAGTTTGTTTGCACCCAATTCCAAAGAAAAAAAGTAGGTCCAACATGAACGAAGGAAAGGAGGAAAGCATGACTCCAGCAGTTTTCATGGAATTTTGCCAGGCTGGAAACACTGATGGCAATAATTGCCCATAGCCTCCCAAAAACTGCTTGTCACAGATTTTCCAACTGCTGAAAAATACAGAAATACATATATTTGTAAGTAACCACCAGACTCCGTCAGCTCCTCTTGACCAAATCCTCCACAATGACATTATTCCACAATGGCATAATCCTTAGAGAAAAACCACAGCATTCTTGGAGCCCCAACAGAAACTCGACACACGTAATACCTAATACTAGAGTGTACTTTAGACCCTGGTTTCCTATGAGTCATTTTCCATCCCACTGTCTGTAGAAAAATGCTCTTTTTTTGTTTATTTATTAAAGATTCTCTCAACGGGTTTATTGATGACGGAATAAGGGAGAGAACCAGGGAGAGACTCGGCATCCCAGGGACCTGCCACTGAATCTGGCCTAACTAAACCCATCTGCTTGGGACAGGACCTGCTGCCAAAATCTGATTTTAAAGGGACAGTTTTAGAGAGGGCAGAATTGAGACCAGGCTTTGTGTTTTAAAACAAAGTTGTGTTACAAATAATAATAAAAAAGAGATGTTCTTTAATTTATTAGGAGTGGCATGGGATGGAAGGACGAAGTTGTTTTGTTGTGTTCCACCGTTAAAACTCAGTTTTCTTGGCACAAATGGAGATGCCCCCAGGCCTGTCTGGAAGAGCCCGCGCTGGGCAGCTTTTCAGCCGGCGCAGGAAAACAGGCAAATGAAACCATGTACCAACCCAAAAAAGTGAAACTGCCTGGTCTAGATCCATGACCCAAAGAGAAGACTGGATCCAGGCCTTGCCTGTGCTAGAGTCTGTGCAGAGGGACTATTTAAAGCCAGCAAGAGGCAGCTCAGCATCAGCCCCGTGGGTGCAAACCAAAATAATTAAATAATAAATACATTTAATTGTGCTATTTGATCAATCTCCATCATCTCAACAACTCAAGCCTGAGCTGTGGGGGTTTATTTTCCAATTTAGTCTTGGAAAGATCCATTTAAACACTCTAAAGTGAGTAGCAGCATCTTGTGGGGATGTTGTTGAGCTGAAGGCACTGGGTGAGTTGAGGTTGTCAGTAGCTCGTCAAAGCTGGGTGAACAAGGGGTGGGTACCCCAGCCCTGACAGCAACATCTCCCATCTTCAATAGATGTTTAACCAATTAAACCTCTTCATTTTGAGTTAGGACACTCAAGTCTGCTGCCCCACCCTGTTTTGGTGGCAAGCTCCCAGGTCACCTGATAAATGGAAGACTAATCTTTCCTTCCTCATCAAAAAACAGCTACAGGTCTCTGTTTACAAGTTATGCTGGGTTTGTGCTGCATGTCAGGGTTTCTAAATGGAAAAAAGAAAGGCCTGCAGGCAGGAGGCTGAGCTATGCTCCAGTTTGCCAAATCCAGTGGCTATGGAGAGGGACTCATCCAAGCTTGCTCCGTCACGCTTGAGCTACACAAGACTGACAGTCACCAGCTGAACAGCCAAAATATCCCCAGACAACACACCCTGCCTGTACTAATGACTGATGAAATGAGAAACAACGTGTTCATGGTCCACAGGTGCTCAGATTAACTGATGGTCGTGATCCATGCAATGGGTGCCATGAACCAAAGGACCCGCAGTAGGTCCCGATGACGACGGTGCCACCGCCATGAAGGAGCACATTGTCTTGGCCTGTGGTGGGACTCGCTGTTCACATCAACGCCAGCAATCACAGATCTAAAGTGATAGCATGGGGAACACCCCTGTTTCAAACAGAGGCTCTGTCTTCCCGAGCTTCAGCCAAATGCATAGAATAAACTCAAATAGATGCATTTATATCCATGTGTCATAAATCCACGACACGAGCATGACAGCCAAGGCAGCTCCCCGACCTCTCTGCGGCGCTGACAGAAGGTCCCTGGTGCAAATCTCACACGTTTGTCTTAGATTTGTTCTTAAACTAAATGAGCAAAGGTCAAAACTGAGTTCCCATAGGAGGGTACATTTGCTGTCCAGATGGTAAAAAACATGAAGGCCTTTTCTGTGAGCAGAATGGACAAACAGATGCTCTGCAGCCCTAACGTCAATTCTGACCTTCCCACTGTCGGGAATATGTCTTTTCCCTTGGGCTTATGCATTGGAGATGGAATTTGGACTAGGAAAGCAGAGTGCAGGGAGGTACCTTATTCATATGGTACCTGGTCTGTATGGAATCATAGAATCGTGGACTGGTTTGGGTTGAAAGGGACCTTCAAGATCATCCAGTCCCACCCCTTGCCATAGACAGGGACACCTTCCACTTGACCACGTTGCTTCAAGCCCCATCCAACCTGGCCTTGGACACTTCCAGGGATGGGGCAGCCACAGCTTCTCTTGGCAACCTGTGCCAGGGACTCATCACCCTCACAGGGAAGAATTTCTTCTGTACAGCTAATCTAAACCTACTTTCTTTCAGTTTTCAAGCCCAAGGAAGCTCATCCTAGAGCTTGAGCACCTCCATAAGTCCTGGTGCAAAGTTCAACCTTGGGATGAAGTCCCTGAATGCAGCACATGGGGTTTCATTTCCAATCTTTGGCACAACCCTGAAGTGACTCAAGAGTAGTCTCCAAAATCAGAGGGTCTGCTGGGGGAAGAAGAGAAGACAGACTCAAGGCTTGGAAAAGCCCTCCAAGACCATGGAGTCCAACCTGTGACCGATCCCCACCTTGTCACCCAGCCCAGAGCACCGAGTGCCACATCCAGTTTTTCCTTGGACACCTCCAGGGATGGGGACTCCATCGCCTCCCTGGGCAGCACCTTCCAATGCCTGACCACCCTTTCCATGAAGAAATTCCTTCTGATTTCCAATTTGAACCTCCCCTGGCACAACTTGAAGCTGTTTCCTCTCATACTGTCACTTGTTCCCTGGGAAAAGCAGTTGAACCTCACGTCCCGTGAAGACAAGGAAAGGCAGAATTCTTTGAGCCTCCACCCTGCCCTCAGCCAGTAGTTTGGTGACTGTTCTCCAGGTCCCACGACGGGGAAGACGCCCATGAAGCTCCATCCAGACCGCAAAGCAGAACTCCCCCACGCACAGCACTGTGCGAAATCTCACAGAGGGGGAAAAAATCCAACAGGGCCATGGCCTGGAGTCAAAGAGTGTCCTGATCCGACGGTCCTGGAAGCAGCACTGCAGACTGAAAGCTGCAACGATTCCCAGTTGTTTCTGGTTTGTTTTCTTGGGCTAATTGCTTTCAGGCTGTCAATAGCTGCATGTCCTCCGCGTAGCCAAGCATAAATCTGCTCAAATCTGACTTATCCCAGAGCAAAGAAATGTCCTGACTGTTATTCTAGCCAGGAATGAACACGTTTTTATTGGCCTGAGAAGTGCAATCAAGCCCCTCAGAGCAAAAGTACTGCCCACCTGCCACCTCCTCTTTCTCTATCCCACAAAGAGATCAAGTTTCTAAACCTGGTTTTTCTGAGGTTGAACTACCAGGTAAGAACAAAGGTGTCCGATGGCAGAAGAATCATTGCTCTTCAGCTGGAGCTGTTGTATCTCCCCCCAACGCTGAAACTAATGCGATGTGAAAACTATTTCCCAATGCAGAGAAAAACTAATTCTCCAGGACTAGTCTGAAACATGCAAATATAACCATGATCTTTGCCATTTGCAACACAATGGAAAATTGCTAATAAAAGTTCCTATTGTGTCGGGGCTGTAATACCAACCCCATGGCATTTCTCTCTTTCCCTCCCTCCCATTTGCAGCCAGGCAGCTAAAAATGGCTTCAGACTTCCCCGCCCAAATGCTCCAGGTCAAACAGTGATGCTGAAGCACCATGATGAAAGGTCTGAAGGCTTAGACTGCACAGCCCATTGGTCCCTCCCAGGCTCAGGGGATGAAGTGCTCTCAGTCCATGCTGGAAGACAGATGGGTGCTCCAAGCATCCAGAGATAATGCTCCAAGCCTGACTGACTTGAGGGTGGACCTCCCCAAAGTGCAGAAAGTTGTAGGACTCCTCTCTAGACCCCAGTTAATTTCACCCTAAGTTATGGGATAGGGGACACAAAGTCCAACTGGCCTCTCTCATCCCTGACATCTCCAATCCAATGCCACTGCTCACGTTGCCTCTGTCCCATGGAATGTGGTAAAAGACTTTTCCCCATCCTCATGGCTATGATGCACCATTGTTTTGACACAGTTCCCCCTCCCCCTCCCTCTAAAAGGGAGATGTAACATGCACATGTACAGCATTGATGTCTGCTGGTCCCAGCCCCAGGAAAGGGAGCCCAGACCCAAGAATTAAAAACTGGGCCAGTATTTCCAAGGCTGGATGCCCACAGTGGGACTCCTTGCTCCATCCTATGGTATGGAGACATATGACCTGATTGCTTTACAACCTACCCAAGCTCCCAACAGCCTTCTCCTTAAACGGGATTGCACTTACAGGGATGCCAAGGGAGGGATTGCAAACCCAGCTCAGAGCTCCCTGCTTTGAGCACTGTGAGTTTTCCAGAGCATCTTTCCAACTCAATTCCATCTTCCCAAGGCTTTTGGGCTCAAGCAATGAAGTGGCAGGAGCAGGACAGGGGTCAAGCAGGTGAGAAGAGGCAAGTGCAGCTCACGCCTCTGCTCAGCCTCCTTGGATGGGCACTTGCCTCTCCCACCTCGTGTTTTCCCTTTCCTCCTGCCAACCCCTTGTGCCCCAGAGGATCAACATCCCTGTTTTGCCCCAGCCTCTCCTCAGGAAGAAAGTGTAGGATTAAACTGTAACACACATGAGATGCAAACCCCAACACAGAACCTCAGAGCTTGACAGGCTGCAGGAAAAACACCCATTAGGGGGCAAATGGGGGCAATTAAGAGTTTTCATCTGACACCAGTGGCTTCAGTGTTTCACTGAGGCAGCCAAATGGCTTTATTTCTGTCTATTTGTTAATAATCTCATTATTTACAGGACTCATGTGCTCTCTATTACCTTTCATATTCCAATATCGACGGGACATCTGAGGCTGGTTAGTCTGTTTGTAACGGGTCCATCTTCAGCTTTTTGGTATTTCCTGGTTGGCACTTGACCAAATCAACACACTCCTCTTTCCACTTAAAAAGAAAAAAAAGAGTCCCTTCAAGGAGCTGCACAAAGCAATTACCTCACTGAGCAATTCCTAATGCACCAGCTTTAGGGAATTTATAGGTTTTAGGAAAAAAAACAACCTAAAACTGAAAAACAACAGCAAAATGTAAACCCTCTTTGATTCCTGCAGTTGTCTGCTGATGAGTGCAGGCAAGAAAAATAGTTTGGAGACTGAGAACACTTCCAGTGAGAAGGAATTTTGGGGTTTTATTTAGGGGTAATGGTGATTTTTAGGAGGATGGAGGAGTTAGCTGTGGAAGTCAGCTGCACATCTGCAAGCAGAGGACACGCTGCCAGCACCTGAACCTCTTCCACTTGTATTTCCTCTTCCAATTGCAGCTGACAGAAGCCATGGAAGAAGCCACATGAGGCAGCAGCATCTTCCTGGATGCTGAAGGCATCTGCTCCAGCTGATTTAAGAAGCAGCAGCCTGAAAACCTCTTATCACATTTGGAGTAGAAGGAATTGTAGGGACAATTCCCAGGCAGCTGTAATGGGCATCTGCAGAGATGCCAAGACAGATCATACCCTCACTCTGCCTCACCATGGCCTCCTGAAAGCAGCCAAAAGCCATGAAAAAACAATCCCTGAAAAATCTGCCTCCACCCTTCCCAGAAAACACCTTCAACACCATGACCTTACGCACCACAGACGTTCTGACTGCCAGCAAGGATCCCACAGAATGGGTCAGGCTGGAAGGGACCACAGTGGATCATCTGGTCCAACCTCTCTGCTCTAGTAGGGTCATCTTAGAGCACATCCAGGCAGTTCTGGGATATCTCCAGTGAGGGAGACTCCACAACATGCCCAACAGCTGGGAGTGGCAGGGACCATCACAAGCTGCAGCTCCTGACCACCTGAGTTGCTGCCAGATTTCCCCCCGGCACAGAGAGGCAGCTTTCCTGGCATTTCCAACTTCTCCGAGGTTCGGGGGTGGCCCAGAACATGACAAAACATGGAGTTGTTAGCAAAGCAGAGAAATTTGGGCTAGAGTTCCTGGGTAAAACTGCCAGATGTGTCACTTCTAATCAGAGCCGAACCGGCAGATCGGGGCCGCTGGGGAAAAAGCTGGAGGGGGAGAAAAGGAAATCAAACCATGTCCCAGGTCACCTGTTTGCTTTGTGCCAGCGCTGCCACCTTCCTCCAGCAAAGCACAGCCTGAACAGGATTCCTCCTCCACTCCTCCATTCATTCCCCCACTCCTTCTGCATCCCTTGACCCATTCTTAGGCATTTCACACCTAATTATTTACTATTCCTAATGGATGCTCATCATGCATCCGCTCCTGGTTTCAATCAGAAGCATTGTGCAATCTCTGGGACACATCAGCCACCAGCCCTGCTCCACCTCTGTTTATTTAATCCCAAACAATGAGTCTTAAGGACTTTCTCTGGTCTTGCTCTACAGGCAGAAGTGTCAGTGCAGAGAGAGAGAGGGACCTCTCTGAGATAATGTTCCAGGCTGAGGTTTAATCAACGTGATGGCCTCGTTAACAGCACGTCCCAGATAACAATCCTCTAGCACTGGCATTCCTGGGGGCTGAGCAGGCACTTTAAAATCAAGGAAAGATTTGGCGGGAAAGAAAAGCCCAGCTCTGTTCCCATGTGCTCTGGTGGTACAGCTTTCCATGCCAGAAGTTCTGCCGGGATGGAGTAACAAAAGATAATCAACACCTCCTGCAAACACCCCCTTGATTCCCAAGGTCCCTCTTGGGACCCATTGGTGGAGGCAGCTGGAAATCTGTGGGAGCCACCTGCAGAGATGCTACAATCTGTTCACCCCAAGTAAAATCAGCACCTGAAATCCCCCCAAAATCTGTTGGGTGCTATGGAAAGCTGTGCTCTGCTCTCCCTGTTCACTGCTCGGAGCTTCAAACCTGATACGGGGAACAAGGGAAATTCTGGCTCTTTTTTTTTCCTTGTAACCCTTTTTGCCTGGCTGTGATCCTAATCTGAGCTCCTGCCTGGCAGGAGGCAGACAAATAAACAGGGCTGCACCACTCCCAACCCAGCCTGGAATCACAGCATCCTCGTCCCAGAGAATTGCTCCTTGTGGAGCCGCTCCTAGGAGTGAATCCATTCACTTAAATCCTAAATGAAAAGAAACCCTTTGAAAACTGTGGCAACAAAAAGGGCATAGAGCAGTGCTTGGTCCTGCAGAGTGGTGCTGTGCCTGGCAGCCACCCATCCCACAGGGAAAAAACGTATTCCACAATGTTTATTTATTTTCCATTCCTCCCTTCTAGGCAGCCTGTGCTGTGTGCTCGCCTTATGGAGGAGCAAGAGGATGAATTCAGGCCCATTACGGACAATTTTCCTCATCCCACAAATACTCCCAGCCTCCTGCTGCTGTTGGCATCCTCCAAGGGCTGAGAGATGAAGAACTGACCCACAGCAGGGAATTGTCTTCTCCTCACAGCCCAGATCTCCTGGAAATGTCCCAGGGAGGATTAGACCTTGTGAGCATCCCAGCAGAGCTTGCTGGAGAAGTTCAAGGGAGAGGAATGGAGGGAAAGATCAAGGGGAAATCCATCAGCACAGCAAGTTTTCATTAAGCCTGACTTCAGATTTGGCTTTCCTGCTCTTCCCAGAGCTAGGCTTACTCAAAAGATAGGACAGTTTTTACCCCAGTGAACATCATGGGTTAGATGTTTTGTTAGACTTTTGCCTGCTGTGGGAACTGACAGGGAACTCATTTTTCCTTGGGAGCTCTGGAATCGATGGAGCCCTTTTCCAAAAAAGCCTGACACGTACTTGTTGGGATCTCACCTTGCCCTTGGCAGCTGGAGGAATTTCAATGCATCTACCTTACAACAGGAAAAAATCCATGTGGTTTGGATTCAGAGGAACAGCCAAGAATTTGGAAAGAGGAGGACACAAAGAGTCCCACAGACAAAAACCACTGACATCCAAACCACCTTGTGCCGGAGCCTCGGTGCTGCTCTCATGTTCCTCAGCACAAGACTCTCTTGAGTCTCTTGATCCACTTATGGATTCTTGAGGTGTTTGAAATCTGTCCCAAATGCCCTTCAGGGCTTGGACCCATCTCTCAGTTCATTTTTCAGCTCCTTTTTTACTTGAGCAGCAGTTGTCTCCTTCTCAGCTTCAGTGTACTTATTTTTCCCTTTATCCCAGAATTCCTTTTCCAAGGGTTACCCTGCAGGGTAGAGAATATTTTGCAAATTGAAATGAAAATCTTCACGGCAGCTCCATTCCAAATGCTACTTGTGGTTTGCAGCTCTGCCTGAAACAGGCACACAGTGACTTAGGCAGATCTTCTGCAAACCCAGGCCCTGACTCTCCGTGAGCTTCACCTCCATTTCCTCTGGGACTTCGGGACCTCTGTCATTCCAAAGCCCTTTTAAAATGTCATCACTTCAGGAGAAGCAAGTCGGTGCTTGAGCCAGGCCTGGCCTGCTGGGTGATGAGACTAAAACTTTGAACTTTGAGCAGTCTGGAGAGCTGAGAGGAGCCAGAGCAGGAGCTGACATCACCCCAGCTCCCAGGCAAGCAGGCACGGATTCCCCCCGAGCCTGAGCCGTAGCCACTGTGGGATGGTGACGGGAAGCCAGGATGCTGCAGGGATGAGTCACTGGCTGGAGACTCTCCTGGGAGGAAGGAGCAAGAGTTCCTTTGCAAGAAGTAGCTTTTTTCCACTGTAAATCTTCTAAGCACAGTGATGAGTCTGAAAGGTCACTGGGGCTTGGCACAGGTTTGGCAACTGGGAGCCAAATGGCTTTGATGGGAAAGAGGAGAACACTGAGAGCCTCTTTGCTAACAGGCTTCACCTACAACGTGTCTGGTTCACTATGGACCAACTTTCCTATCCCCTGGCTGCTCCAAGGTGGGCAGAGGTCAAACACAGGCTTTTGCAGGGCTGGGAATCCTGGTCCTACCTCAGGGAAGGGGAGTTTCATCTTTCTTCAACAAGGGAAGGATTTTCAATGAAGGTCCCAGTTTCTATTTTGAGAGGGGTTGTCTAGGGAATAATGATCTAAAACTGTAGGTATTCTCAGGGTTCTAAGCAGACCCAGAGGTTTTAAATTTGCAGGAAAGGTCCTGAACCCAAATATCATCAGCACTTTGTCCCCATTCAGATCAATGACGTCCCTATAGGAGTCAGTTCCTTCCACACAATATTATTCACTGAAGTCCTTTTTCTTGGATTTTGGAGAGGAGCATCAACATTAACAGGCTCATAGATAGAAAACCCTTCATCCAGAAATGTGGAAAAGATGATTTTCAGTGCTCCATGATGGAGCTGACACTGCTCTGGCAGCACCAGAAGTACCCAAGAGGAAAGAAATCAATCCCACACTGGAGGTCTGAGCATCCTCGGGAGTGGAAGGTGGGAGATCAAACCCCACAAAAGCAGCCATGCAAAGCTTTATCCCATCCAAGACTGACCTCTTCAGAAACTCTGGTGGTACCACAGTCCGAGGGAAAGCCAGTGAACGGAGAGGTTGTCAGAGGAAAGGTGAGAGGAAAAGCATAGTGATGATGACAAAACACCCTCTGTGCAACTGTCCCTCAGCTCTTCCATAACGCTAATTAAAGACAGAGGAACAACCTGATGACACCAAGTGTGATAATGACTTTCCAAGGTCCATCTCGCTCAGTATTTTGTCACTGGAAGTGGCCAAAAGCAGATGGATAGGGAAGGGTTTAAGAATACAATAAACATGCTGTGATTTTTTTCCCCCAAATATTCCCCCAGCCTAAAAAAATAAGCAGCTCAGGGATTTCCTGAGCTGAAGGAGGTGTTGTCTTTGCATTAAACAGGGCTTGGGGGATTTGCCTTCTACAAACCCCTCCATTGTCCCTCAGTTAATAATGAAAGAAGAGAAAGAAACACTGCAACCTATATTGATGATTAGGTGTCAGCCTAAAAGGCAGGGAAAGAAATTAAATTTATTCACCTGCCCCTAAAAGTCAGGTCAGAGAAAGCCCCAATTCTTCCTCTGACAACAAAGTCTTGGTTCATTAACAAAAGTTTTGCTGTAAAGTCTTTCCCCTGACTTAATGGGACGGCTCTGAAGTCCTTGGAAGGATTATTTCAACACTACAGGCTGAATCAGTTGGTTCATTAAGCAGCAAAGGTTGAGAAAATCCACCAGGGATTCCTTCATTCAATGTTGTTATTGCTTCTATTAAATGTCTCCCTTGATTTTTCAAGCAGCTGCGAGTGAGTTTTTGCTTTTAAAGCAAATGAATTGGGGACCCATCAGCACCCAAACACATCTGGGTGGAAGTGTTAAGGGGCCTTTTGGGCTGGAAAATGGCATTTAAAGGCATTCACCACAGAGGGACGTCAGCGGAGATACATCCCTCCTCATCACACATCTGGAAGGGGCTCCAGCTGCACCTTTTGCCCTGCCACAAACCCACTTTTCAAAGGAATTTTGCTCTGCATTGTTCCCTGGACAAACACAGAGTAAAGGCCCTTCTGCACATCCCTCCCTGGATGGCATCCAAGGAATGCTGCTGAAGCTTTCTGCTCCGCTGAAGAAATGAGTGTATTCAGCAGGACAAGTCTGGGCAGAAGGCTTGGTCTAGAGGACCTGCCTCAGCCTAATTTCAGAATCAGGAATTTCTGCCTGGCTTGAGTAAAGTTAATTTTCTTCGCCATTCTTGTGATTCATTATAGAAAATTCATCACTCTGAGATTCTTTTCCTTACTATGTCTCCTTTCCTTGTCTTAACACAGCAGGTGTCCCTGCCCATGGCAGGGGGTGGAACAGGATGGGCTTTAAAGTCCCTTCCAACCCAAATCATTGCACGATTCTAATGTGGAAAAGGGTAATTCTTCTGGGAGCTGTTTCCCAGTTTACTACTATGCAGATCCTCACTCATGAGTGACCTCCAGATACCACCATGACACCACCAAAAAACCTATTTTGCTGAAAACCAGCCAAGTGACTGGAGGAGTGTCTGACCTGAGGGTGGTTTCCACCCAGATCCTTTAAAACAACCCAAGGCTGCAGCACCGAGGCCTTTGAGGACAACACGGTGTATGTGGAAGGGAATGTATCTAAAGGGAGTGATGGGAAGAGGATTTTGGAAAAAGGAGGAGAGCAGCACTGAGTCAACACAGTGACAGGGCAGATAAAGAAGCGGGAAAACAGCTTTTCATCACACAAAACTGCCAAATTCCTCACTTCCATGGCAAACACAAACACATCCCACCATCTCCACGCCTTGGCTTTGTGATCCACAAAGCCAGGCCTTGGACATAGCACTGGAGCAGCTAATTGCCATTTAAACCATTAGCAGGACACCAAATTAGTGTCAGGGCTTCCTGAACCCTTGGGCTGCTGCCTTGTTTCTGCAGCACAATCCCAGAGAGGAGGCCCTGCTCTTTGTTAATGAGGCATTTCAGCACCTCCTCAGGATCCTTATTGGTCTCTAATGAGGGCGAGGGTGTTTGTGGTATTTGACCACTTGCCTAATTAGTTTACAGCACAAGTGCTCCCTGCTGAGCTGGAGGTTTATGAGCTGGAGCTTGTCCTGGACAGCAGTGCTGGGAAGGGAGCTGGTGGCTCCAAATCTGGTTTCTCCAAGCTCAGCTTCCACCTACCTCGTTATCCCACCAAAAACCAACCAGGGAACACTCAGGGAGCAGCACCATCCCACAGGGCACAGTTCCTGCCCCCATAATTCATGCACATGGGTCTTGCTCCCCCCATAGATCCCTAGGACCAGTTGTAGGGATGAAGGTTTGCTTTGCAGGTTCCAGAGTTCAGCCGTCTCAAAGTGTATTTTCCATAGAGTCACAGACTCGTTTGGGTTGGAAGAGACCTTAGAGCTCATCACATTCCACCCCCTGCCATGGGCAGGGACACCTTTCACTATCCCAGGTTGCTCCAAGCCCCGTCCAACCTGATCTTGGACACTTCCAGGGATGGGGCAGCCACAGCTTCTCTGGGCAACCTGTGCCAGGGCCTCACTACCGTCACATTTTTCCCTGAAGCAGCAAAACAGGGTCAACTGCTAAAGCCAAAGCTCTTCTGCCCCAGTCCATGGCTTGCAGACCCCTCAGTGGCTGCAGACCACCCTTCCAGGTGGCTACTCCATGGCAGGAATATCTGTCTATGACTGCGCGCTCCTTAGGTTGGATATCAGGAAAAGGTTCTTCCCCCAGAGGGTGGTTGGGCACTGAACAGACTCCCCAAGGCAGTGGTCACGGCCCTAAGGCAGACAGAGCTCAGCAAGCACTTGGATGATGCTCTCAGGCACATGGTGTGCCTCATGACTCCCTATGTCCCTGGCAATGCCAGGGAGTGTCACTTGAGGTGGGAACCAACTCAATTTGACCTGGGCTTGCACCCCTCCTCAACCAGCACCAGCCAACATCCACCCCAGTTCCACAGCCCCAGTCTGGGTTGTTTCAGAGAAGGCATTGGGTTTCACTGCTAATGGGAGAACAATTGTGGTGGAACTTCAGAAACGCCTCATATTAACCAGAAAAAGCATCGGAAATTTTAGAGCTTTGACCGAATTGCGTCTCAAACCTTTGGGACTGGAAATCCCTGATGCGACAGCAGAACCAAGAGAAGAGCTACTATTTGTTGACAACCTCTTGAAATCATACTCTCAAAAATGTCCAGTGACTGGAAATCATTTCCCTCAAAATTTTCAGCTCGTTAAAAAATGTTATAAATGCATCTTGAATTCCTAAAAATGGCTTGCTTTGCTTTCAACCCTGAGATTCTTTCATATATATTTTTGAGTCTGATTTAGGAGGATTTCCAAGGCAGAAGCAGCTCCAACCACTGTAATAATTCCTCCCTTCCAAACCCCAAAAACCTTAACATCGAAAAAATGTGATATAAATGAAAAAAAAAGAAATAAACCCAGCATGTACACGCAACCAACTGCATATAGATCCGTGTCCTCTGCATGGGATGAAAAGAACATCTAATGCAAACCATGTTGCAGCAGCTCAGCTTTGCCATGGTGACCCCAGGATGGACCCCATGAGCTGCTCCTGTGCCCAAAATTCCCCGAAATGTTGGGCTCCCTGAGGGCTCCGAGACACAAACCCCCTTCCAACGACCTCTTTTCTGTTCCCCTCAGCAGGGAGAGTTGTTTGTTTGGTTTTATAAGTCGCAGAAAATGGTTTAATGCAAAGCAGGAGCAAAGAAACAGTGGGGCTTGCCAAAAGCAGAGCATCCTTCCTGCCCTTTGCCTGTGGCTGAACTGCTTCCCTTTGGATTTTTTGTTCCTGCAAGTGTTTGGGTTGAGTTTTAAATCATCCCTGACAGGCCCAGTTGGTGACTGTGACACCAGCTCACGGAGGGAACTGCAGAAACTACTATCAGGCTCAGGCTTAGCGTGACTGGGACAGCAGTTCCCCCACCAAATATCCTGGTGCCTCCTTCTCCCTGGATTTCTCCTCCTCTGTCCCCAAAGGACAGACACTTGGAATTACAGGGGTACACGGTGTCGGCAACCTCCCAATTCTCTTCCTGGTACAGAAATAATCATTACTAATCCTCCAGCCTCATTTCCCCCTGTTTTTCCCAATTTCTCCTCTTTTTCCCCCATTTCCCCTGTTTTCCCCCAATTTTCCCTGCTTTTCTCCCATTTCTCCTGCTTTTCCCTGTTCCCTAGTCCTCGGGAGGCACCATGTGGGCTGTCCAGGGCAGGAGTTCCCAGCACATCCCTCATTCCTGCCCCAGCACTGAGGCTCTGCCAGCAGTGGCTCAGGGGGGTTGTGCAACAGCTCAAGGACAACAAGTGGAAAAATCACACTTCCAAGTGGGAGGTAACAAGATGCAATTCTGTCTATGCAGGACAATAAATCACCTCTAAAGACTTTTCTAGACTTGAAATATGTGGAGTAGAGGGCAAGGATGTGGCCAAGGAAGGAAGGACTATGATTGCTTTTGCCAGAAGGGAAAGATGAAAGCTGAAGAAATGCAACAGCAAGTTTTAGAGCAAAGGAATAAAATATGTTCCCCATCCTTGTGCATAAGACAAGACATGCTTGGAGATGTTCACCACTGCAGCCTAAACAATGAATTAGGCTCTGCAGGCAACGTCATGTTCCTGAAAAGTCTCAGTAAACGCACGTTTGGGACAACAACAAAGTGAACCCAAGCAAAACGTGCTCATTTCACCATCACCCAGGGCCAGCACAGCTTCCCAAAGCTCCTCAGTGCCCTCAGGGGCTTTTCAGCTATAATTGTGTTCAGAGAATCCCAGAATGGTTTGAGATGGGAGGGACCATAAAGCTCATCCAGTTCCACCCCCTGCCATGGGCAGGGACACCTTCCACTAGCCAAGGTTGCTCCAAGCCCTGTCCAACCTGGTCTTGAACACTTCCAGGAATGGGGCAGCTACAGCTTCTCTAGGCAACTTGTGCCAGGGCCTCACCCCCCTCACAGATAAGGATTTCTTCCTTTTTATCCATTAGCTGGAGATCATTTGGTGTTTGTTAGTAGCCCAAGCAAGACAATCCTACAGCGCAGCAGAGGAGAAAAAAGCAAAATATCATATTTGCCTGAAAATTTTGGGGGGTTGGCAAGGAGAGAGAACTGAAAGTCCAGTGCCGGTGACAGCAAGCTGCCACTTGACAGGGACTTTCAGCCATTGCCTCCACTGATGACCTGATGGGTGATGATCTTGATCAAGCTTGTTCACCTCTCTCGGTGTTCACCACTCACCTGTGCAGTGCCCAGGGTTGTGGGTGTTATTCATGGAGAAATACGGCATAAACCCCACATGGTGTGACTCTGTTTTCACTTTAACCCCCATGGGGGACATTCCCTTCCTTCCCATTCCCGATATATCACGGCCCAGGAGGAAGCTGAGTGGAGTCACTCACTGATGAGCTCAGCATCTCTCTCCTCCCAGGCTTTCAATTTAAAAAGCATTACAGGGATGTAATTGGATTCAATTGCTACTGCACATGGCATCATATTCCATATCACCAAGATTGTGTTTGGCACAGCCCCTAATGAGGGCAGCTGCAGCCCAGCCCAGCCAAGAACCTGTCAGAAAATGACAATCCAAAATAATTCTGTAAAAAAAGAGAAAGTGTAATTGCCACAAAACCAAATGGGTGCTGCATTTACCTCCCCTGCCCACAGAGGACGAGCTGGATGGTGAATCTGGTCTGCTTTAAATCAGGAAGGCAGTAAGTGATGGTGGAGGGAGCAGCTGCTGATAGAGAGCCCCAAAGGTGCAAACTGGACACACGCTTTGTTTCCACCACTGAACAGACACCAGCCACCACCTCAGCCTCACCAACAGCCCCTGCACTTAGAAAGGGGCATTTCTGCAGTGCTGTCACCCACCCTGAGGTGGGATTTCAGCAGCTTCCACTGTGGCTCCAGGAAATCTCAAAATAAGACTTGCCCCCTGTTTAACCATCACGGGGAAGCACCTCAAACAGGCAACTGCAGCACTTGCTAAAGAGGAGGACTTTCCCCCCCAAAAAGGAGCACTTTCCCCAAAGGAGAATCCTAGAACCACAGGATCATTTAGGTTGGAAAAGATCATCGAGTCCAACCGTCCTCCCAGCACTGCCAAGGCCACCACTAACCCATGTCCCCAAGTGCCACATCCACGTGGCTTTTAAATCCCTCCGGGGATGGGGACTCCACCACTGCCCTGAGCAGCCTGTGCCAGGGCTGGACAACTCTTTCCATGAAGAAATTTTCCCAAAAATCCAACCTTACCCCCCCATGGAACAACTTGAGGCCATTTCCTCATGTCCTATTGCTTGTTACTTGAGAGAAGAGACTGACCCCCAGCTTGCTACCAGAGCAACCTCCCCAAAAAAGCCTGGAGTTGTCTGCACAAAACACCTGCTATTGGCTCCTCTCCATTTCCAGCTGCTAAATAATTGCTCACATTTGTGCTGTGTTTACATCACACGTTCTCCACATTTTCTCTGGCCAGGTAAGAGCTTGCTGCAGCTTCCCAAGGAAAATTGTCCAGGCCAACACATCCAGGAATGCCAGCCGTGACCTCTCATTGGAGCACATGTGTCTGGGGGAAGGCTGGGCGGAGATGGCAGCTCTCCTTTTAAAGTTTCTAAACACATTAAAAATTCAGCAGTGAAATCATTTAACTACTGGGGCAAATCTGAGCTCAGCTCCAGATTCACACTGGCCATTCCATCCTTCCCCTCCAACCCTTTTTGTTGGAGAAACCCCTCCACAAACACGGGTTGGGTTTGAGCCTTTCTGTTGAGGTTACTGGTTACCCCACTCATACACAGCAGGTTCTGCAGTGTGGGCATCTTTTCCACCATGACATCACCGCCCCACTTTTCCATAATTTCCCAAACCCTCATCAGCCATCAGGGCAGGCTGGCCATGCAAGACTCCACACAGCCCATTGCCAACCTCCTGAGCTTCTCCACTCTCCCTCAAACTGGGTATTAACTTCTCTCCTCTGTATCATTCTGTGGTTTGTGGTGCTCTTGGAGGAGCCCAGTTGAGCTGTGACAGCCTCATGAGTAACCAAACAAGGGAGGGTGGATAAAGCTGTGACTTCTTGGAGGCAGATGGACAGATGGAACCAGGAGACAGCATCTCCCTCTGAGCCCTGCCAGTGTTGCCTCTTCATCGCTGCACAGTCACTTCGTGTTGGAGGACATTTCCATTGCACACTTTTGTACTTGTGCTCAGATAAATCACACACTGTGATTTTAATGTTCATAAATAAAAATGCAGAACAGACACAATCCACGTGTGTGTTCAGCCATGAGGATCTTCATTAAAGCCCTCCCTGGTGCTCTACAGCAGAAGCAAAGTGCACTCAGGGTAAGTTATGTGCCTTTTTGGACCAAAACCTTGGCTGTGTGTCCTCGTTATCAATTCAAAATGTGCAATCAAAGCATCCTGACATCCTGCTGGAGATGAATAATTTAGAGACAGAAGTCTCTGCTCTCATTGCCACAGACATAACTTGCACTGACCACAAGCAAAGCAGGAAAGAACAGAACTAGAAAATTAATTCGAGTTCTCCACTGCTTTGAAAGTCAAATGCTGGTTTTGTTTTCAGGGGCTCAGATGGTAAATATTCGAGATGAGCCCAAACCACAACATTCAGCTCCAAATCTGAATTTTCCCAGCATTCGGGGTACAAAGATTAAAGGGAGTGAAGTCTGGCCTTCAATTTTTTCTCACGTTCAGGCATTTCTGGATCAAAGTACAGGTTTTGGTCCATCTCTGGGCCACAATCAGTATCACACCTGCCTGGATCAAGCAGGGAACCTTGACCTTAATGAGAACCATACCAAAATCTTCACAGAGAAAAGAGTCATGAGACACACGGTGGGATCCCATAGCCAGGGGGAACCCCAGGAAAAGTTCACCAAGGGTTGGAGAGGTCCAGTCAGGTAAGAAGTGGGATTTGGAATCCCACCTCCTTTATCAACTTGCTAAGCAACAGATTGTTTTTTTCTTGCTTTGGCACATCTCCACTCCTTGTCCTTTAAGTGGCAGCATCTCCCAGCTCGAGGAAGGCATCATGAAGGTAACAAATAAGTAAATAAATAAGAGACTGAAGTGCCTGGACACTTGTGTGCTGCAGCAGCCACAGCTCATCACATGAAGGGTTGAAGGGCTTAGAACAAGTAGCACTCGACAGACTTGATCTTTTTATCCCCCCTCATTTCCATTCCCTTATAATGGCTCTAAAGCAACTGGCCCATGATACTTCTCATACTTTGTCTAAACTCAGAGAGGAAAAAGCATAAACATTCCAGCAACAGCCACTGAGACATTTTACTAATTGGCAAATGAGGCAAAACCTCCTTCCCCACACTTCCCCCATGTGTTCATGAGTACATCGAGTGTTTATGGTATCAACCACAACCCTGCATTAACTGTGCTCCTCATAACACAACCCTGTCCTTAGACAAAACAAATGCAATTTAAATAATAAAGAATTAATAACAATGTCTATCACTAATGAGCCCTTCCATAACATTTCCCAAGTTTTATGCAAATTAATGATTCCCATAAGCAACACAAATGTCAGATGGTGCACAGCTCCAAAAGGATCACGGGCAATCCTGGAACATAAGGAATAAGTTTGCAAAGCATTTGTCAGCCCAGTGTGTCCCCTTACCCTGGAGAATGTGGCAGCTCATCAGGGAGGAGGCTCCAAGCTCTGCATGCTCGTGTACATCAAAGCAGGCAGGAGCACCACGGGAGAATCATCCACAGAGACAGACCAGTGCCAACCCTTCATGACAAAAGGGAGCTCTAATAACATTCAAAATAAGGATTTTAGCAGCTAAAGTTGGATCCATAAATAATCCAAGATGAGGTTGATGGTCCCCGTCACAGTGTGGATACAGGTGGTGCCTAAAACCAGCCCTAAACCAGCCAAAGGGGCAGCAAGGAACAGGAAAAGCACCTTGAACCACCTTTATGTGACCTCAGAGGTTGTAAAATAAGGATTTGGAAAGGTTTCCAAGGAAAAACACCTCCCCCCAGTGTTTACAGGGAGATGGACATGCTGCTGGATCCAGTGGAAGGTGTCCCTGCTCATTCCATTGGGGTTGGACTAGATGGTCTTTGAAGGTCCCTTCCAACCCAAACCATTCCATGATTCCTGTCTGCTCCGAGGACTCTGGCTCATGCCAGGAGCACCCATGCAAAGGGTTTGTGCAATGCAAGGGTCTATGTTATTTTATCTACAATAGTTTTTACAAGCAGTTCAGTCCACCTGGATCTTCTCACACGTTTTCCTGCTCTTCTTTATTTTCAGAGCTGCTGAATGGCCAAAATCTTTAGTAAAGTCATTGCAGGCACTCACCACTTCCAAAAACCACTTTCCCATCCAAAAGCCCAGTTCAGCAAACCCATGACAAGCATTAAAGCCCTTGAGCAGATCCACTGAGGTGGCTCAGGTTTGTACACTGTACTTCAAATCAGCCACTTGCAGGCAGCCCAGAGAAAACCCTCTTCTTCCCAGATGCCCTCCACCAAGTCAGGCCTACAGGGTCCAAAACACACTGTGAGCTGCTCTTTGCTACACTGAAACCTCATCCAAGAGGTTTGGCAAAAGCCAGGTCGATCCCTGCCTGTCTGTCTCCAAGCCAATGATCACAAGGCTGATTATTTAATATTTATAGTATGTTGGTACCCAGAAGCTCCAGTATGGAGCAGAATTCCATCCCACTACACCCTGTGCAAACAAACCACTTGGAAGGCAGTGACTGCTCTGAGATGCTACAAGAGCTGCATCAGAGCCTTCCCAGCTCTGTAAACCCAGAGAGCAGCTATAAAACCCCTGCTGCAGGGAAGAACTGGGACATGAAGAATGGGATAGAAGGAATTTCTCCATCTATAACCATCACAGCTCCATAGAGTTGTTTAAAATAGGGAATTGAGATTGTTTTCTTTGTGGAAATCCTATGTTTATTATTAGTTATGCTTCTGAGCATAAATAAATACGGAATGGATTGCATGTTGGTTAATTCCCTTCATTGTGCACTTAATTGCTTCCTTGTTTGCATTCTACTTTCCACTCTGCTATATCCTCATATTTCAGCATAAGCTCATCCCTTCCAAGCTTGTTTATTGTGTTTACATTTCCAGAAATTGAAAGGTCAAGAGAAAATATGATTTTTTTATGGAACTTCCTAATATCAACAGGGCTATAACATACAGCACAGCTCCCCACCCACCCCTGGCACACAGAGTCCAGCTTTGCTGCTAAGCCCAGACTCCACCAGGCAAGTTCCAGCTTCTCTGAAACATCCTCCCATGTTTTCTTTCCCAGACAGGAGGCTTGTGTTGGAGCCCTCACCTCACATCCCTCAAGAGAACATTCTCCTCACCCACAGGAGAGATGTTTCTTGGGCAAGGATGCTGCCAAAGCAGCCAGAGCTCTGCCAGCACCTCCTCACCCTGGTTTGTGGGGCCACCTTTGGCTGAAAAATGAGCTGTCAGCTCTTCTGCCACCATGTGAGGATGCTTTCCAGCAGGACTGGTGGATTTGGCTACGTGGATGTTCCCATGAGTGAGTGGGAGCAGAGGTTGCCATGTGCTTGGGAGCACAACGAGAACCCCTGGGAGACCCTCAGGGCAGGAGTGCTGGGCCAGGGACCTGGAGAAGGGATATGTCCATGGGGTTTTGAATGGCAGAGGTGTCACAAAGCACTGACAGACACTAAATCTGCTCCCCGACCTACAGCAGGACATAACCCACACCCTGGCATGACCTGCATCCCAGCTCCATCTCATCCCAGCATCCTCTGCATCCCTCCCTTGAACATACCATGATCTTTGCTCCCAAAATGAGTGAGATGAAGCTGAAATCTTTACTGCACCCCACACATATCTCAGTGCTGGAGCCTCCACAGGCAGCTCTGAACACACAGGAAGGGTTTCCATGTGCATTTGTTCTGTGGGCAAAGCTTTGGGATTGCTCTGCACAGGGACATGGGCGGGAAGTGTGTGCTGGGATGAGCATATTTCGAAGGTGAGTGCATGAGGGAAGGAGCTCTGAGTTCATTATTGGAAGTGCAGAGAAACACATTTTTTCCAAACAAATATTAGATCAAGATGACGTTTGTGCACAGAGGATGAACCAGTTCTTCAGCCTGGAGAAGAGAAGGCTCTGGGGAGACCTTAGAGACCCTTCCTGTGCCTAAAGGAGCTCCAAGAGAGCTGGAGAGGGACTGTGGACAAGGGATGGAGTGACAGGACAAGGGGGAATGGTTTTAAGTTAAAAGAAGAGAGATTTGGGTTAGAAACTAGGAAGAAATTCTTCCCTGTGAGGGTGGTGAGGCCCTGGTACAGGTTGCCCAGGGAAGCTGTGGCTGCCCCATCCCTGGAAGTGTCCAAGGCCAGGTTGGATGGGGTTTGGAGCAACCTGGTGTAGTGGAAGGTGTCCCTGCCCATGGCAGGGGGTGGGACAAGATGAGCTTTAAGATCCCTTCCAAGCCAAACCATCCCATGTCTGGGTCTCAAGACCAGCAGTCAGTCCTGTTGCAGAGGTGAATCAGGCCATGTGCGATGTTTTCCAGCCCTGCCACCACTGCCAGCCCCCAACCAGCACTGGGCTTTATTTATTTTATTTTTGAAGCCTCTCCTCAGACTATAAAGCTGCCCAGAGTTTCCAATAAGTATCTGCCCGTTGGGACTCCCACCCTCAGTCTGGTTCCTCCTTGTGCTTCTCAAAAAAAGGGCTTATTTTTGGTAGGCAACCAGAGGCTTAAAATTCCTAACGCAACCTTAATAGAGGTAAGGAGAAAAATATGTAGGGACGTGAAGCAAATTCCTGTCTAATTCCTCGGGAGACCCAATCAATGGAAGACTTCTCCTCTCTGTTTATTTTCTTCCCAGCAGAAATCCCAGTCTGTCCTCTTCCTCTTCCAAAAATCCAACAGTGCTCCACACCCAGGAGCTGTGACATCAGAGGATATTTTAGGAAGGCAAATTTGTCCCCAGCCCAGGTCTGGTCTCGTTCCCTTTCCCTCACACAACCCCAGCCCAACCCCAGAGCTCGCTGCAGAGGAAAGTCAAAGCTGGCTACTGGATGCCAAACCTGGAGGTAAAATGGGAATTTAAAAAAGAAGGAATTGTCTTTTCCAGTAATTTCCCTCCGAAGAAATAATATGCTTGGCTTGTCTTTGTGTTGATACAAGGGTGACTCATTAAGCCAACAATGTGAGACTGTTTTAAGGTTAATGGCAGGCATCTAGAACTGGCACTGTGTCAGTTGGCAGCTCCTGAGCTCAGCTCAAAAATGCACTTTTATCGCTGTAATGTATCCGGAATGCAGCCATACCTAAGGAGTTCATTCTCAGACTCAGTTTAAAGGCTATTTCAGAGTTCATTTGCTCCTGGCTCCAAGTTTTGCTGGAAAACTAACCTTGCAAACCCTACTTGTGCCCACCCTTCGTGTCTTCGTGGTGTGTAGAACCCAGTTGTGTCTCTGCATATTCTCATTTAACCCAGGTCTGGTCTAACCCAGAATTCTGTGGATGACTATGGACTCAGTCTCCTCACTGCAAGAGCTTTATAACCCTCTGAACACACCTCTGACACTATCCTTTAGAACATATCTGGGACCCCACTCCAAAATTCTTTCTGACCTCTACCTGAGAGCTGAAAAATGCTGCTCTCCCTACATTTTCCAAGGAGACCTCCAACCAAACCAACTAGCAATAGTGGCATTCCTGCTATGAAAAAAGGGAGAAAAAAGAGCTAAAATAGCTACTTCCACCCTTCCTACATCATAAAATGAAAAGGGAGAAAAAAAAGGCAAAAAAAGAATATTCTCCACTTGCACGTCACCTCTGAATTTTCCTTTAACTTTTAAAAGATGTTTGGTTGGTTGGTTACAGCCATCCTGTGGACAAATGCCTACATCCTTACTCACAAACTGCTCAGGCAGAATTCCCAGGGAAAACAGTGGGCCAAGTCTTCAACTGCTTCGTCCCAATCCTACCAAAGCAGGGCTCTGTTAGCCAGGGACACGCAGAGAGCTGGAAACTCGGCCCGCTCAGAGCTGCCTTAAACAGGAGAGGAGAATGGGAAAAATCTCTTTCTCAGCATCAAAAGCCTCTCCTCCCTCCTGAGAGGGACACAGGGGACTCTGAAACGCTCTCCCACATCAAGAAGGGTGATGCAAGGCCGATGGACCGAGCACCAGAGTGGCCATACCAGGACCCAAGGCCCATCCAAGGCAGGATTTGTTTCCAGCAGTGGCTCAGAGCCATGGGAAGAGTATAAAAACCAGAAGCATCAAGTGTTACTCCCCCATGATCCTCTGTGAGCCTCCAGCTTTTTTGCATCACCAGGATGCACCGTGCCAGGTGCTTTGTCTTTGTAGCTATTAGTCCTTGGCTGATGCTCCTGCCAAGGTCCCCATGGGGCAAGTTCTCTGCTGGGCTTCCAAAATCCTGTAACCACGAGGAGCTTCGAGGCACAGCACAACCCCTCTTGCAAAAGTGGCCTGATGAGTTGAGTATTAGTCAGGTTAGGCCTCATTAAACATCTGCTCAGCGTTTGTAGGACCATGCCTTAATGCTTAGGGTTGTTTTTTTCCAGAGATAATGATCCTTTTTCTGTCAGATTCCCAGTGACAGAGCAATACATCATTCTAACCATGGGCAAAGCTCTCAAAATGCAAACCTGCTGCTGCAGCTCCCTCAGAAATGGGAATAATCAGCCCTAGAATCCCAAATTTACACACCTATAAGCAGAACAGACACATCCCAGAGATCCAGGACTAGGAAACACACCTGCTGTCAGGCTTTGGAAAAACTGGCCCCCATTTATTTGGGATGGAGATGTTACAAATGTAAATAACTCCAATAAGTTATCTCTGTTTTCCATCTTACAGGATCTTCCCGCTTTGTTTGTCTTGAGGAGCCCATCATATTCCTACACTTATCCCCCTGAGACATTGGCTCACGTGCCATAAACCTTTATCTTTTTTTCCTGCACTGGCAAAGGTTTCCCAGGGAAGCTGTGGCTGCCCCATCCCTGGAAGTGTCCAAGGCCAGGTTGGACGGGGCTTGGAGCAAACTGGGCTAGTGGAAGGTGTCCCTGCCCATGGCAGATGGTGGAACTGGAACCACCTCTCTCTGCCATCATTTTGCTGCATCCAAAGGCACTTCAGATTTGTTGTATCCTGAAATTAGGAAGCAATCCTGTTCTGCTCCAGAGGCCCTTCCAGGCTGCCTCTGGAGCAGGGGAGCAGAGCTGGCTGACGGCAGCAGAGGGCAGTGGTTGATTCCCACTGGCCAATTTGTCACACTGTCACGATGGAAACAGAGACACGTGTTCCTAATAATTCTCCCCATAAACTACACACACGGACAAGTCTGAGCTGAAAGGTTAAGTCTGGGAAATCAAAGACAGCAGGTGAAACTAAAGGAGAGCACAGACACCCACCTCGATTCAGTGCCCACCATGGTGATGATGCAAAAGCAAGTGAGCAGCAGTGATTAGCCACCACTTCTGCAGAGACAGAAGTGGGGTTTTTTTCTCTTTTTCTTAAGATTTTTCCCTTTTTCTTAAGCTGTCTACACAGAGGACAGTGCCTCAGTTTAGGCAAACCCCAAAATTTTCAAAAAGCCCCCCACTCAGCTCTAGTAACAAGAATTTTTTCCATGCTCCAGAAGTTCTGTTTTTTAAAACCAGAAACAATTCTCAAGTAAAACAACCATTTTTTGTTTTATTCAAACACCCTGCCAGTGCCAGCCCTAATCTCCTTCGCAATTGCTCTTAATTAAGGCAGGAGATCCAGAAGCTTCAAACCCAGCTGAGCATCCCTCATTCCAAGGGAGGGAATCCAAAAAGCCTCCCCAGCATTCATTGTACTCCTCCTAAGCACCCCCACATGACCCCCAATCATCTTCCTCCTCCTGCACATCCAAGGCTGAGATTGTCCAGCCACTTTCCTCTCATTTTATGAATCACTTTTATTTTTTAATGCAATTTCTCCCCAGGCCAGAGTCCTGAGAGGAACAGAAGTAGAAGAGGGACAATTAAAAGCTTTTTAAAGAGGCCACCGACCATGCTAATGGTGAACAGCTTTCCTTACTTCACTGCACGTGAAGTTGGTGTTCCCAAAGCCAAGGGGAGAGGGAGGATGAAGAGGAGCAGCTGCTCTGCTGGGTGTCCCAACATGCTCCAGGCCCCTCATCCTCCTGCCCCTCCAGCCCAACCTCACATCCACGCTGCCCAACTCTTGGCAAAGCCCAGACCTCCCACATCCAGCCCCATGTGGCTCCCTCCAGCCCTCCTGGTCCTGGCCCAGCCCCACGTGTCCCATCCCAGCTGTCCTCCAGCCCGAGCTGTGCTCTCTGCGTGTCACCCTGACATTGGAAGCCTCAGCTCCTAAATGGAGATCTCTTGGCTCATGGCACCCCACGGACAAGGAACAGCTGGGAAATGCTTCAGCCCAGACAAGGAGCCTTTTTCTAGCATTTAAAAGGTCAGGAACCAAATCCGTCTTATTGCACAGCACGTGGAATTTCAGTGGGCTGCAAGGCCAGGCCTTCCCAGCGCCAGCGTTACGGGAATGTTTCGGAGCAGGACGCCACTCCTGAAGGATGCTCCAGACCTTTTGGAGGGTGTTAACCCAAGGATCGCACCCCCCCACGCTCTCCCAGCTCAGTTCAGAAGGCTTTCCCTTTCACAATTTGGCCCCTTTCCCTGCTGGCTCCGTGCCTGTAGCTGGCAGTTCAAGCATCCCAGCAGATCCATAAATAATTCAACAGCTTGCTAAAAAAAGGGATCAATCATGTTTATGGTTCGGAAACATGCACAAAACCGAGGCAGAGACCCTGAGTACCAGGAATAAGTCAGGAGAAGTCAGGGAGGACGTTGCAAGGGAAAGAACTGGAGAAGGCAGCTCCAACAGGACTGAAGGAGGGGGGAAAACCCTCTGACTTTTAATTAAATCTTCAACAAAGGAAAAAACCACAACTTTTCCACTTCCAGACAAGGATATTTCAGGGCCCTAAGCAGCCATGTGAGAAGTTCCAGCTAGAGTAAAAGCCTTTTTACACATCTTCCAGTAGCATATGCTTTAAAAATCACACGAGAGAGGAGCACGCACTTCCTTGGCTTTCCGTGCCTATTTATTTCCCAGCTCCAGGAGCAAAGTATGCCACAGAGACAGATTTCATCCCTCCTTACAGCTACTGCTGCTCTGCTGATATGCAAATACCAGCACTCACTCAGGCTCTTTGGGAAGTTTATTAGCCCTTTTTCCACATTGCTGTTATTTTAGTAACACCATCCGAGGCAGAAATGGCAATTCCATGTCCTGTGCTCTGCAGATATTGATGTAAAATTAAAAGACTATTTTCTCGTACAGAGATCTCCAAATGTTTCTGGCAGGGGGAATGTCTGACAACTGACTGGGCTCCAGCCCGCGCTGATGAGTGCTGTTTTCTCTGCAGTTTTTCCTTTTTTTTGGCTGTTGGGCTAAATGGAGTGAAAAGAGACCTTTTTTTTTTTTATGTACTATCACAGAAATGTATCTAAAATCAGGGTCTTACTTCAGCAGGAGGAGACTGCCAGCATTTCAGACCCCCGGTCATGCAGGCTGGGAAGGTCCTCCCTGAGCATTGATAGTAGAAGGACACACTGCCCGTATTTTCTGTTAGAGGACCCCACCAAAATCTTGGGGTAGAGTCAAATCCTCATTTTCCTCCTTATTCAGCAAGAAACACGGGATGTAGAGATGAACTTGGAGGTGGATCAGGCTGAATTCAGCTGCCCATCCACCCACAGCTGGGTGGATTCAGCTGCACATCCATCTCCCAGCTGGGTTTGGACCAGGATCATGGGGTCAGGTTTAGGTACCACATCCACCTACTTCCAGCTTTCTGCAGTCTCCCATCATTGGAAGAAATGACATTAAAGAAGAGGATAAAGGCAACAAAGGGCTTTAGGATAAAAACTGCTGCCTTGTTTTTAATTATAAGTGCATTTAATTGATGCAAGTGTTCACAGGGAGGGATCAAACAGTTTTCAACGGTTGGAGCAGGAGAATTCCTGCTGCTTTGCTGGGGAGGTGATGTTAGAACTTAATAAAATCTCCTCGTAGTAAAACATGGTCCCAAACCTACCAAAAGAGCTTTGGAATGCTGAAATACCTAATACAAACCCACTGCTCCCCTACACAACTCAGACTTGGTCCTCAGTCCTTTCCTGTTCTGTCCTGAAGGTCCTGCTCTCCTCTTATTCCACAGCCACAAGAAGAGCTCTAAAGCACTGGGAACATCCCAAGTTTCTTATGCAAAACCTCTTCCCTCTGAAGTAAACAACCCTAATCCAAAGTAAAAATAGCACACAGAGTAAAAACTGCTCCCAAATGCCAGGACTTCTCTCTTTTCCTGGAAGCAGGCAGAGAGCCGAGAGGAGCAGGACCAGCGCTGTGGACAACTTGGATTACTGGCCCAAGGAGAGAGATCCTGGATTTCCTAAACATTGCAAAACACTGAATTGCCCTGTTGACACCACATGTCATTTGTCTCTCAGTGCTGCACTCAGATCCAGCTTTTTCCAAAGGCACGTGCGTGTGTCCAAAAGCTTTGCAAACACAGGGACACTTCCAGCAGAGCAGCTGGAGGGGACACCCTTCCCATCTTCTGCCCTGGTGGGCTCCCTGCAGAGCAGGATGGTGCCTTTGCAGGCCCAGCACTGCCCCCAGGACCTGCTCCTGCCTTTCCTTCCTTCTCCATCCTTCCCACAGAGATATAAGTCTTGAGAGGAGCCTTTCAAAGCATAAATTCTTTTAGCCTGGCTGAACACCAGCAGAAATGATCCCTTAAAAACCTTCCTATTTTTTTCCACTCCTTGTTTCACCTTTGTCACTTGATGCCAGGAACAAGCCTTTCTGGTTCAACCCCACCGTGCCCCACTGATGCTCGCAGGGGTATAATAAAGAAATAATAGAGACACATCCTGGTTTAATCACAGATTTGATAAATGGCACAGCAAGACTCCACATAGAGCCATCACCTGTCCAAAATTCATGGCTTTAACAAGGACCCGGAGTCACAGGATGGGAGGGAATGGCTTCAAGGTGACAGAGGGCAGGGTTAGATGGGATATTGGAAAGAAATTCTTGGCTGTGAGAATGGTGAGGCCCTGGCACAGCTTGAGAGGAGATAGGAGAAGAGAGAAGAGAGAAGAGAAGGGAGGGGGGAGAGGTGAAAGGAGAGGGTAGAGGAGGGAAGGGGAAAAAGAGAGAAAAGTGAAAAGTATCCAGGTAACTGTTTCCTTTGTGAACAGACTCCTCCAAAATGTAGGTGGTAGGACAAATCTGTTTCTGGAGAAGCTATATGGAGAACTTGGCCATGGTGAGCTTCCATCCAAAACATGCCTTATTGCTGTTGGGCTGGGAGGCTGATTGCAAGTCCAAAGAAAAGAAAAGAAATAATAATAATAATAAAAAAATCAATGGAACTGAGCTTTAAAGCCAGCGACTTCCAAATGCTGTTTGGACACTGGCAAGCACATGCTCCATTTCAAACTCAGGAGAAGGGAAAACAAACATGCCACTACTGGGAACACACTGGAGGTCTTTAGCTGGGGATGTGGAGAGGAAGCTCCCTCACCAGCCCACACAAACACTCACAGCTCAGGCTCTTGGATCCCTCGCTCAGAACAGAAGGAAATGTGAGGCATTTTTGGAGATGGACATTCAGCTTGTTCTGCAGTGACCTGCCCTGGCACAGACCCCACAGATATTCCAGGGCACAGGAATTGCCAGGGAGGAGCTGCAGCAGCTCTGTGACCTGATCATCATCATCATCATCATCATCATCATCATCATCACAGGATAAGGCATTTGCATCGTACTTTGTGCATCTGCTCCGAGGTGGTGGTGAGCTTCCAAGGAACATCACATGCCAGGTGCTGCTGAGGAAGCTGCACTTCACCTTCCCACAGCACAAACAAGGATTAGGGATATTTAATATGTTTTACAAACCCACAAAGTGCTCAGCAAACCCCTCCACAACCTGAGATCAGCAGAGTGATCAGTGCTTTCTTGTAGCTTGGTTTGGGAAAACCAAAAGGCAGGAGAACTGACAGCAAGCCTGGAATTCTGCGAGGATGTAAGTGACCAGAATTGCCACTCATTCCACCTCAGACAACATCCAATATGTCTCCTGCTCTGTCCTAACCATCAGCCAGAGGCTGAGCTTCACAGAAAAAACCTCTTCCATCCTTCCTGGCCCCCACTCCGTCCCTCCCTGCACAGGAACCCCGTGGGAGCAGCACTCTCTTGAGTGGGTCTCTCTTGAGGGTGGGTTTGGATGAAGAAAGGTGGGTTAATGGGGGAACAGCTCCCCCAAAGGGTTTGCACACCCTGAAGCCATAAGCAGGATTTTGGGGACTGACAGCCTGCATGTGATCAGAGCCGAGTGCACCCCTGGCAGGTCATCCCACTTCCCTCCTCCTCATCATCTGGTTTTTATAGCCCCCCTGGCAGAACATTTGACAGCTTCACAACCTTGAGTGCACTCAGCTGTGGGAGGGAGGGCAGAGCTGGCGGCTCCATCCCACACTCAGGGCAGGAAAAGGAGGAAAGTTGCTGAGGAAGCACAGGCCAAAACACCAAATGGACTTGGATCCCCATAAATCTAAAAAGCCACTTTGCTAAAACAAGGGATAATCTCCCTTCTCAAGTCCAGCTACCATGACCAGCAATTAAACATCTCCAGTTTGCTGTTTGCAAGGCTCTGGCACAGAGGAAGCCATGGAAAATCCCTGAAGCCCACAGAATGTGAGCTGGGATGTGGCTCTCAACACACACACACACCAGTGTCACCAGTGCAGGACCCTGCTGGCTCTCGTTCCTCCCAAGCCCCCTCTTATCTGTGGCTCTTCTCAGGGGGGTTGGGTTTCTTTTCCACAACCATTCCAACACAACTTATGGCATCTTTGCAGGGCACCCAAGGTGGTAAATTGGCCCCCATGAACACACACAGGGATACCACAGGATAGCAACAGAGAAAAGGGAGAAATACAATTTATGGGGCTTTACTCCTGTAGATGACCAGTAGCCTGTAAGAAAGATGGAGAGAATCTATTTACAAGAGCATTGAGTGACAGGGAAAGCATGCAATGGCTTCAAACTGGAAGAGAGTAGGTTTAGACGGGATATTAAAAAAAAATTCCTCCATGGGAGGGTGGGGAGGCCCTGGCACAGGTTCCCAGAGAAGCTGGAAGTGTTCAAGGCCAGGTTGGCTTTAGCAGTTGACCCTGTTTTGCTGCTTCAGGAAAAAATGTCACGGTAGTGAGGCCCTGGCACAGGTTGCCCAGAGAAGCTGTGGCTGCCCCATCCCTGGAAGTGCCCAAGGCCAGGTTGGATGGGGCTTGGAGCAACCTGGTGTAGTGGAAGGTATCCCTGCCCATGGCAGGGGGTGGGACTGGACATGATGAGCCATTGCTGTTCGGTCAAATTTGGTCACCTGGAGGTGACAATGAAAGGTGACATTCCAAATAAAACCTCAGAGCACTTCCAAGGACCTGCCATGCTTACAGGGAGATGGAAAGGCAGGACTTACAGGTTGGGAGGGCAGGACAAATTAAGAAAGAGTAATTAAGTGTCGACACACATCACATGCATAACTTGAGACATGAGGGAGAGCAGCAATTTCCTGTTTGCCCACCACATCTCAGCATCCAGGTCCAGATCCCGTGTCAGGACACTCTTCCCACTCTCCTGCCAAGCAGAACACAGATCTGAGGCTGCTCTACTAAACCAAAATAAAACGGGAGATGACTGACTGATCCTGCCTATAATACAAATGACTTGCTAGAGACCAGCAAGAGATTTTTATTTCCTAAAAACATTCACAGCCATCCCAGGAAGGGTAATTCCCATTTGTCAACTTGAGTTTTTCCTGGCAATACCTTCTAATCTCTTGGCACTGCTTTGCAAGCTAAAGCAAACAGATGCGTTTGCAGCTCTGCCTCCTGCACGCACGTCAGGTGTGAGAGCTGATCAAAAGCCCCCCAACAAATGTCAGAGCTGCATTTTGATGACAAATCAGGATTTGATTAATTCTTTTTAAGTGATTCCTTTCCCCAGAAGATATCAACTATTCATCAGAAATTTGGGAACAAATTTCTCTAGGCTTTGCTCTGCCGTATTTTGTTCTCTCTCCTGCAGAAGAGCCAAGTTTTCCCTTGGGGAAAACCCTTTTTTCTTTTAGCTCCAGCCATCTCTATGTGCCATCACCAAACTGTGCCTGATGAAGTTACAGAGATCAGAACAAATTTAACAGAAGCAGCAGCATAGAGCTGAATTTTTTTAAAATGCCCTCTTTTCCCTGAGCACTCTCTCAAATGTTTCCTATTAACCTCATGACAACTTATTACCTCAAGAGCAAAGCTTGTGTGCAGTAATGGGTTGTCTCAGCCACTGCCAGGTTCCCTGGGAGAAATTCCCACCTCCTCCCATGGCAACCACCCCACTAAACCCACCCAGAGCTTGATGATGGGATGAAAAGGACAGATCTGGATCAGCCATCCAGGTGTGTGTCCAGCCATGGCAGAGCCCAGAACCAGCTGATGGGACCCATGGGAATGTCCTGAAGTTGTGTCAGGGGAGGTTTAGGTTGGATATCAGGAAAACATTCTTCCTCCGGGGGGTGGTTGGGCACTGAACAGGCTGCCCAGGGCAGTGGTCACAGCACCAAGGCTGACAGACCTCAAGGATCTGGACAACACTCTCAGCACTCTCAGGGACAGGGTGTGACTCTTGGGGATGGTCCTGTGCAGGGTTAAGAGTTGGACTCGATGATCCCTGGTGGGTCCCTTCCAGCTCAGACATATTCTGTGATTCTGTGATTTACAGGAACAGTGACCTGGAGCTCCCTGTGATGCTCCACTTCCTCCACTCTGCCCTAGTGTGCTCCTGCATCCATGAGGATTCCAAGCTCTGAGTTTCCCTCCCAGCAGCACTGCCGGTACAAGCAACAGGATCTGTATCAAGTGTGGATCATAAATAATTTGGGTTGGAAGAGACTTCTGAAGGCCATCTAATCCAATCCCCTGCTATAGGCAAGGACATCTTCAACTAGATCAGCCTGCTCAGAGCCTCATCCAACCTGGCCTAGAGTGTTTCCAGGGATGAGGCATTCCAGGGATGTTTGGAGGTGCTACGTGTCCTGGATGGGATGCAGTGCTCCGTTACATCCTGCCCCCCAACACCACCCAGGATTAGGACACGCCACAGGGTGTGCGCAAAACCCTCCTCCCTCCAGCCCAGCCAAGCTCAGCTCCCCCGCAGGGGGGAGGAGGGGGCTGTGTAAATCCCGAGGCCCCAGGGAAGCCTTTGAATTCCCTCCCAGCAGCCAAGTCCTCCGGACGAGCTTCTCCGCACGCAAAGCTGCTGGGACAGCGAGGGCGTCTGTCAGCAGGATTTCCCTCCTCATAATTTAAGTGCACAGAGAGGCTGCATCCCATTCCTACGGCACAAATCCCGGCAGAACTCGGACAGCTGGCCAACGTAACACCCAGGTACTGAGAGGCTCTGCAAGCACTCACAGACTCAGGGACTACAAACCAGTTGCTGAATCATGGAGAAAAAAAACCCAGAAGAGACAACCAGGGAGTTTGGGACAGCAGGGAATGTGTCTGTGCTTTCCCATCTCCCGGGTCACTCCTCGCAAGGAGCAAAGATAGGAGCCAGATTCCATGGCTGAAAGGAGGATCCTCTCGTCCTCCTGCTCCAAGGAGTAAGTGGTGCTTTGGGGTGAGAGCCAAGGAGCCCTTGGGCAGAGCTGTCACTGCCAGCTCTGGTCCCACACCAATGACACGGTCCCGGGTTGGTGTCACAGACTCATCTGTTCAGTGGCAATTCTGGCAGGAGGTGCCTTGAATTGCCCACGGTTTTTTTTTTTACAGAGGGGACTGTGTTTGGATCTGTGCCATGAAAATATTGTCCTATTATAAAAACAAGCTTAAAAATGTAACCCTGCAGCCAGGGCTGGGGTCCTCAGCACAAGAAGGCACGGCCCTGTTGGAGCAGGTCCAGAGGAGATCACAAAGATGCTCAGCTTGGAGAAGGCTCCAAGAAGACCTTAGAACCCCTTCCAGTGCCTAAAAGGGACTTATAAAATAGAGAGTGACTTTATACACGGGCAGGTAATGACAGGACAAGTGGGAATGGCTTCAAACTGACAAAGACCAGGATCAGATTGGATATTAGAATACTTATAACCATGTAATCACACAGACCTTCAATGAGGGCAGGGCAGAGGGCCACAAGGCATTTTTCCAAGTGGTTATGCTATTGGGATGGGAAGCAATCAGAAATCCCCTCAAGATCTGCAAGAATGCTCATAGTGCTCCTAAGATTTATCTCATACACGCAATGCAACTGAGATGCTTCAAAGGAAACATTTGCTGTGGGATTGACCCAAGAAGGTAAAAGGGAGAATATTAATTACAGGGAGAGGTTTCTATTCCAGTAAAAGTGAAATCTAGGCAATTGATTTACTTTGTTTTTCCTTTATTCCTTGGAGGCACAAATAACACCCTTTGAGAAATGCAGGACGTGGTGTTCCCACTTTGATGAGGGCCAGAAGCACCTAAGTTTTGGGATCTGCTGAGGTGATCTGCACATGGGTTCCTAGTGCAGTCTGGCATATCTGCACTCCCTGTGGTCCTCCAGCACATCCTTGCTGCTGCTGACTGTGGCTGCTCAGCCAGCACCTGCCTCTCCCAGACCTTATTGCCTCATCCCACGTATTTCAAATTCCTTTAAAAGTCTTGACTACTGAGCCAGTTTTCCAAGATGCTGGGAATCTCCATCACCACCAAGTCAGGAAGAACCACAAACACATCAGGCCTTTAGAACACAAACAAGACTCACTCCCAAAGCATTCCTGCAGCATGAGCATGGATTATGCTCAGACAGAATCAACAGGACAGAGAGGTGGGGAGAAACACAGGGCACAGGCAACAAGGAATAGGACTTGTAGTGATCAGGGTCACACCACAGAGTCAGGAGCAGACTCAGGAATTACATTCCTGCATCCCTTTGCCGTGTGACTCCTTGTGCTCTTCCCCAGTGAACAAGATGTGCTGCAAAGGAAGGAGATCTGAAGCTGCAGCAATGGTTTGTGTTCCTGTTCAGCTGCAGCTGGATGTTGCTCTGAGGCAAAGCTTATGGGACTTGATTTATTTATTGGATGATGGACATGATTCAAAAACACAGCACTGAACCCCCTGCTCTGCGGGGTCTGTTTATTATCAAAAGCCCCAAGATGTTCCTTCTGTTCCTGCAAGTCACCTCCACCTGTCACCTCTTCCTTTGTCCCAAACACAACAAGAGCTGTAGTTGTCCCAGTTTGTAACCTGCTCCTGCGGCTCATGGACATGGGAATGTCTATTCCTATGTGCTGGTGGACTCCATGTCCTGCAACACTGGGACAACCCCATGTTTGCACAACATTATGTAGGAAATTCAGTCTGACTCATCCCCGAAAACAACCACAAACATCAAGGAAAAGAGTCACTGATACACTTGGTCATTATTTTTTCCCTAAGGATAAAGGTGGAGAGGCCCTGGCACAGGTTGCCCAGAGAAGCTGTGGCTGCCCCATCCCTGGAAGTGTCCAAGGCCAGGTTGGACAGGGCTTGGAGCAACCTGGTCTAGGTGGAAGGTGCCTTAGACCAGAGGAAGGAAAAGCCTTCAGAAGCTTTACTGCTGATACCTGTTTATACTTTACATAAACAAATGTCTTAATTTTTAATAACATTGTCATCTCATCTATGTAAAATATGTATTAAAATTAAGCCCCATAAAGTTTGGCTCTGGGCTGTAGGTTAAACAAACATCCCTTCAATTTGTCAGGAGTCCTATAGCAAATGCTCAAATTGTTCACATTATTCAGCCAACCCATTTTTTACTAATAAAAGAGAGAACCTACAGAATACTCCAATTCATGCTCAGAATCTGCAACTATGCCATGAGCTTTCCTCACTCCCAAGGGATGACATAGAAAATTCCACGCGTCTCCCAACAAATCCATGCTGCAGAATTGGAAGCGATTAGAACACAGGATCTAAGGTGCTGCTGCAGGTTTTTCACCTGGAGAGGGGTGTCACAGTTCTGGATATCTGTCGGTTTGTTCCCAAGAAATATAAGAAACCCAGAGCCCCAGAATAAGCGTTCCAAAGATACAGTCCTACATAACAATCACAGAACTGGATTGGGGGCTGAAGCAGGTAAAGATTTGTTACAACAAAGGTGGTAAAACACTGGCATAGGTTGCCCAGAGAAGCTGTGGCTGCCCCTGGATCCCTGGAAGTGTCCAGGGCCAGGCTGGACGGGGCTTGGAGCAACCTGGTCTAATAGAAGGGGTCCCTGCCCATGGCAGGGGGGAAAGTGAGATGAGCTTTGAGGTCCCTTCCCATCCAAATCATTCCAGGATTCCATGATTCTAAGGATGTGCTCGAAGATCCAGCTCACCCTGCCCCCTCAGCTGTGCAATCCGATCATCCCCAATGTTTTTCTTGGCTGCACAAGGTTATTAAGAAGAACAGGCACCTGAGAGCACCTCATCACACCCCACAGGCACTCACCTGTATGATTTAGTCTCAGCTGCCTCTCCATTCCAAAACAACCATCACAACACTGATGAAGATCCAGAGGCAGAATTGTGGCAGCATTACATAAGTGCAGTAGGACATTTGTAAGATTAAAGACCTTTTAAGTGCAACACTCAGAAGAGCCTTTCCAAGGGAAAACACATCTTCCAACTCCCTACCTACAACAGAAGGGAGAGCCCCACTCCTCCCACTAAGGCTGAAATGTAAGACTAATCATGGATTAAGATATAGAAAGAAATTCTTTATCCCTGCAGCATTTAAATCTGTGTGAACCTACGGTGGTTCCACGACAGCATAAAAACAAGCCCTGTCCATCATTTTCTTCCAGAGAGAGCCCAAAGCAGCAAGTCAAGTCTTGCTCCCCATAAACATGCTGGAAGCACAATAAATATTATTGAATTCCATTAAACACTACAAACTTTCAAGCCTTGTCTGGGGGAGGGAGGAGTTTCTGACAAAGGGATGATTTATTTCCAGGAGAGTCAGGAATGTGATGCTCACTAAATAGAAATAAAATACATATATTTTAGTCCTCCTACTCACCAGGAAATCGAAGTGCACGTGGTTCTCTCTCAGAGCAATAATGATGGTGACAATGAGTTACTGAAGAGCTACTCAGTGGCAAGGTAACAGTAAGTTCTGACCTGCACTGCTCCCAGTTAAATGCACATCACCCAATGGGACAGGTGAGCTGTGGCAATTGTACCTTTCCAAAAAGTGGAGGGGGAAAAACCCCACAAAAATACCCCACGTCCAAGGCTAATGTTCCACAGGACCTCACTTTTTGTTTGTGCTGAAAACCAGCTGTGAATGCACAGAGCCAGGCTTTAATACCTGCTTGGATATCCTTCAGTGCTTTCACACGATTATCTGGATCCTTGGGCAGAGATCACTGGAAAAGCTCCATGGACAGCAGAGATAACATCAGGAGGGGGGTGCCAAGCCATGCCCAAGACGTGGGGGTTGGGGGTTGACCCCGGTGTTGCCTGTGCCATGACACAGCTCACTCTGCATTCTTGGCTGTGTGTTGTTCTTATCTCACTCCTTCTTGGCCAGTTCTCCACGACAGCATTGCTGAAAGCACGAATCCCTCCCCGAGGATGGAGCTGGTGAGGTTCCATAACTGAACACGACACCAGGACTCCCACGCGCTCCCCAAGGGCCGGTCCAGCCCAGCCCTTCCAGCCCCACCAGTTCCATGTACCGCTTCCACGAGTCTAAGGTTTCTAAGAACTGGTCCCAGATGCTTGGAAGCTCAGGATGCAGCTAAAACAGCTCGTGTGGCCTTTAGCCTGGAAGGGCTGAGGAGGACAGGAGAAACCAAGCTGGGGTCATTTAACAGCAAGCCCACGAATTTCCCACTTTAGCCGAGCTTAGGGAATGCAGCTGTGGGGAAGGAACACCGGGGTTAACGCCCCTTCCCTGCTCTGCAGTGAAGCAGAGGGGTGTCATGGATCTGGATAGTGGCCTGTGTATTCTCAAGAAATGTGAGTAACCCAGAGCCCAAAAATAAGTTTGGCCCAGCTGGTCTGAAGATACAGTCCTACAAAAATAACCACACAACTGGACTGGGGGCTGAAGCAAGTAAAGGTTTGTTACAACAAGGGTAGTAAAACACCAGCACAGGTTGCCCAGAGAAGCTGTGGCTGCCCCATCCCTGGAAGTGTTCAAGGCCAGATTGGACAGGGCTTGGAGCAACCTGAGATAGTGGAAGGTGTCCCTGCCCATGGCAGGGGCAGAATGAGATGAGCTTTAAGGTCCTTTCCAAGACAAACCATTCCAGGATTCTTCTGGGAACAAGATTAGATACACACATAGACTTTTTTACCCCCAAATTAATATATCTAGATTTACTTAAACTAATCCCAGAGAATCACAGCATTCCAGCAGCCATCTCTCAGAAAGGACAGCAACCTTCTGAGCTTTCTCCACTGGCCCAGCAGCAGGTTGTTGTTAACTTGTCCTGGGCTACATCAGCAGGGACTAAAAATAGTTATCCTTAAAGGAAATCCAAACACTACAATCTCCTCTTTCACTCACTACCTAATTAATCGTTTCCAGGTCACCCCGGCGTTCTGAGAACATCTGTTCGTTTTCACTGCGCTCAGGGGAAGTCAAAGCTGGCCTGAAAGGGGAATATGAAAGAGGGTTTAATGTCTGTAGAGTCTCCCTGCCACAGACAGATCCGGATGTTGGGGCCTTGGAGTGAAAAAAAAGTGCATCCACAAAGGCAGATTCATGACTGTGAGTCTGCAGCGCGTGCGTCTGGAATTCCGAGATGGCTCTGGACCTCCCGAGGAACAGGGAGATCACCCACAGGTGCTTTTAGGAGTATTTTTGCAAAATATAGAAATAAATGCAATAACATCAAAAGACACCTAGGTTCACAGAATTATAGACTATCTGGAGTCGGATCCACATAGATCTTCAGTCCAAATCCTGGCCCTGCACAGGATACCCCAACACTCTCACCCTGTCCCTCAGAGTGTTGTCCAAACACTCCTTAAGCTCTGTCAGTCTTGGGACCATGACCACTGCCCTGGGGAGCCTGTTCAGTGCCCAACCACCCTCTGGGGGAAGAACCTTTTGCTGATATCCAATCTAAACCTCCCCTGATGCAGCTTCATGCTGTTAAAGTTACCTAAAAAGCTTTAGTGGTGTCATCATATGAGGAAGTTGCAACTCAGGAATAATTTTAGCATTTGATTGCTACACATGGGTGAGATTTGAGCCAACACATAAGTACACAGGAATGGTCTTGTCTTTTTGTTAAAGTAAGGTTTGCATGTTTCCAGTCTTCCCATTTATGGCAGGACAAGGCACATTCATCCTGTTTGTATGGATTTGACAAGAGGCAGGATACCAAGTGGCTCCAAGTTTGCCACATGGTCCAATAGCATCAGTCCTATCCAGAAACAGCACTGTGACACAGCCCCCCAGCTTCTCTCTGCTCCCCAGCTGCATAAGACAACAGGCAAAGTTAGGAGATGCAACTGCAGTAAGAGTTTTAGAGATACACAGCAAGAAACCGCCACCAGAACAATGGATGTATCACTAATAAAGACAGAAAATCATGCTGCTCCAGACAGCAAAGGCTGGAGAAGCAAGGAGGAGTCAACAGCATGAGGATGAGCAGAAGAAAGCACAGGGAGATAAATCCTCCCAAACAGAGTTTCTAAATGAAGAGGAATGGGTAATAAAATGAAAAATGGCAGGGGAAGAGCTGGAAGATAGAGAAGATACGAGTGTTCTGGTTTCCTAAACATCCAGGGACAGAACCTGGCACCAGGAGCTCCCCCAGAATCTGTCAGCACCTTCAACCGAGTCATCACTTTGCAGCACAGCCCTGATACAACTCCCAGGCTGTAACAGAACCGACATGGCTCTGCGGCTCCGATTTCAGCTCATCCTGTGGCCAAGGATGCGCATTCCAAGAGGCAGCACGGGAGGTGCTGACAGAAATTAAGCAATCATTCATTACTCTTCCTTGTCAGAGCACTGATCCACCCAGGAACACCAAGTCCTGGGGTGACAGGCACTGGAGGGACCTTTAGGAGCTTCTCAAATGACATCAGTCATATGATTGCTCCCAGACACACAGCAGTGACAGAACTTTGTGTGTCCCACCACACCCGCACAATCCAGGGACAGGTTTGTCCTGTTCTCTCTGTGACGGGATAAAGCCAGCTGTATTCCAATCCATTACGTCCACAAAGCACTGTATTCCAATCCATTACAGACCAAATCCCTCTGTTGTTTTTTATCTTGGAACAACCTGGTCTAGTGGAAGGTGTCCTTGCCCATGGCAGGGGGGTGGAACAAGATGAGCTTTGAGGTCACTTCCAACCCAAACCATCCTGTGATTGTGTTCCATAACTCTTACGTTTTCTATTCCAGACCAGCACACACAGTCAGGATCAGTGTCATGGAGTAAGAACATCCCAACCCCACTGCCCAACCAGAAGAAACATTATGTTGGAAAACAAATAGATCTTGTGGATGCATTCAGACAGCTCAAACTGCTCCTGAAGTGCAATGAGTTGGATAGTTCACAAAAGCACATCCTGCCCATAACACACTCATTACTAATTCAGTGAGTGTGTTGAGTTAATGATACAGTTAATTGAGATCTGAATCTGCCCTTCTTGCACTTCATGAGCATTTAACCTGTGTGCATTCAAGCCAAGAACAAAGTGACCATGGACCATGGATGGGGACTTGTCTAGAGGCAACTGCTCCTGAGAGGGAATGAGCATGCAGGAAGCTCCACTTCCCATGATCAAAGCCCTAATTAAATGCTAATTCATCCTCATGATGAGAAACTATGGCTGAGAAAGCAACTGGGATGTGGGATTGGCTCTGCAGCTCAATCAAGCAAATCAGACAATGAGATTCCCTGGATCATTCCAGGGGTGAAAGAAGGTTATATTTTCACTAGAAGTGAAAAGCTTTTGATTTATTTTCCCCCTCAGAAAAAAAACCAAACAAAAATAATCCTTTAAGTTCAGGTCAACCAAAATGCATGACCAATCCCTTCGTTTTGGTTTGATAGTCCAGATAATTTTTCCTTTTTGCAAAAAAGGTTTGCAAGCTATGAAACAAAACATTACTCCAAAATGGAAGAACAGGACTATTTAGCTCTAAAAATGTTGAAAGAAAACAAGTTGCCCTTTACAAAAAGATTAGCTACTGGTGCCAATTCAGTAAATAGTTTCAGTCAACCCCAAAATTGCATTTCTCGGCAAATAAACTACTTATCCCGAAAAAGGTTGCCCAGATCTCTGCAGAATCCAAAAACAAAGTGCTTCACTATTTGAGCTCAGATCAAATGTCCATCACCACAACCAGGGTAATGACTTGGATCCTCTCCAAACGTTCCCAGGCCATTACATGGGAACATTTTAAGATGAACTTGTATCAAAGTGATTTAATGGTGTTTAGCTTTGTTCTTGAGAGGAAAATAAGAGAAATGATGGTATTTGGATCCTTTATTCAGGGAAAAAAAAAAAGGTGTGGACATGGGAATTTTGTCAGGCACTTAAACTGGATAAATGATCCACAGAAGCAGAGATAGTGGTTCTGAAAACATGACCCCATTACCTGGCTGTTCATGTTTCTGTATTGTCCTCAATTTGCCCATTTTGTGGTCTTTTTTAGTGGAAAGAATTGAGGGATTTTTATAGAATTGGCTTCATGGGAAAAGAAGCCCCAGTAGATGCCAATGGCAGAACCATGGTCCCACTTGGGTTTGGTTTGTTATGGGTTTTTTAACAGTGCTGACAGCAAAATCCTTTCATCTTCTGGGAAAACAGCAAATGGTCTCTACTAAAAGAACAAACCCATGACCCTGGAAATTAAAGTCCTCCAAACCAGGCATCTCTGCTCTGATGCTTCCTCGGTTCCCAGCACTGCTTCTGCTCTGGCAGATTCCAAGGAGAGAGGAACCAGCCCCCAAAATTCACTTACTAAACAGCAAAATCACACATCCATACCTAGCAAAGACCTGCTTCTATGGGAAGGCAGATCTCAAGAGATGGCACATCTGACATCAGCAGTAACAAGAGCTTGCCTTAGCCCTTCAGGAGGAATAATAACCCAAAATCAAAGCCAGCAGAAGAAGCACAACTCTAAGTTCATGTCACCCAAAAATGGACTTGACCTGCACGGTCAAGTGCAGCAAGGGTTTTTTTTATGAAAATATTGCCCAGAAGAAACACAACAAACAAAATACCCCAAAACTCTAAGGTTTAAAAAACTAATGATTAAACAGGAGCTGAAAAAGTTTATGCCTGAGTCTTAGATCTGCTGTCTGTCAAGGAAATTAAATATTGCTGTTCCAAGTGGGAAAACCTGCAGAGGGGAACTTAAACTACATACAAAGCCAGCAAGAACCACTCTTGATTTGAGCCACCAGAAAAATATTCTATGTAACCTGGTTCAGTCACCTGAGCTCAATCACTTTGCACATCTCTGTAACCAGAGGACTGAGAGATGGCAGAAGACACGATTTCCACTTCACCAATGCCCAAACCCTCCAGGGAAAAGTTTTCTCAGGAGTTTTATGCTGTTTGCTTTACAAAATACACCTTGTCCCTAACTTATCCCCCCACACTGTCCAAGCTGTTCAGACCTCTCTATCCTTCTTCTTCCTCTTTTCCCTCTCCATCCTTAGCATCAGCTTTCCCAACAAACAAAGAGGGATGAGGTTGGAACAAAAACAGCCATCCTTTGACATCACATTCCCCACCAATGTACTTTGGTAAGCAGGACTAATCCAGTCTCAGCTCCTGGCAAAGCTCCGCCTGGAAGATGATGACCTCTCGAACCCATGAGATGGGAGTTCACTTGCTCCTCACAACAGAAATGTAAAAAAACCCAAAAAACAAAAACCAAAACTATGTAAGAGTTTTATCCTGTTCACACTTACAACTGACTCCAGGCTGGGGAAATCCAGCTGATTTCTTTGGAGCTGCTCCGTTTCCATCCCCGTGAGCAGGGCAGAGCCGGGCCGGTTGCTGTGCGTGTTCCACAGCGCTGGCCCCGGGCCACAGTGATCTGATCTCAATCTACATTTTCATGAAGCTTGTGGGTGGTTCAGAGAGAGGGTTTTATTGGGCTCAGGGACAATAGGGTGCAGCTGGGAAGTTTGCATCCGGATCTGAACTTGCAAAGAGTTCAAGTCCAGGGGTTTGGGCCAGATCCATCTCGAGCATTAGTTATCTAGATATCAAAATACCACCCTTGGGACCTGCAAAAGCAAGGCCAGCTCTGGCGTGCAGAGGTGTAACAGCATTGCCCTACATGGAGTCTGTCCTGATTTACACTAGAGAGAGATCAAAATTCCTGCCAGGGCAGCAGGAAAGTTGTGCTTTATGTTCATTGCCACGATTCCAGTGGACACAATAACAGCTGCTTGCTCCAAAGCAGGCAGATATCCTAATGTGCTTCCCATCCATGAGTTAGTGGTGCCAGAACTCCTCTAAGTGCATTTTGAGCTACTATTTTTGTTTTGGGGAAGATATGCACAACTCCTCTGCTTTCACATCCAAATGGTCTTTTTCATCCTCCTCCTCCCCTCCTCCCTGGCAGCTGCTCCTGCTGCATCTGTGCCGGGGTGTTTTCAGAGCTGGGAACTGGCAGTCGGTGTCCTGGTACCTGCTGAGCTCTGGCTGCTGCTCCAGCCAGGTTTAACCAAAGCGTCTCAGGACTCGCAGCATTTCACACTCCACGGAGGTTTGTGCTTTTGGGAGGGTGTTACAAAAGCTTCAGAGTCAGGGATTGAAAGTAAGGAAGCAAATGCAACCTCAGGCTTACACAGAAATTAGTCTGGCCCAAATTAAAGGGTAGATGAGCTGGGGGCAGCTTTCCAGAAGGCCACAGTGGTAATCAAAGCCCAGGAAAGCTTGTAAGGGGCACAGGAGCTTTGACCCAACTCCCAAAGTGATCAAGATTCACTGTGTAATGAGGAGAAGAAGATACTGCAACAACGACCTGTGCTCATACCAAAAGGGAGGTAAATGGAATGAGCATTCAGGGTCATGAAGATGCTCCAAGGGCTGGAGCTGGAGACAGGCTGGGAGAGGGACTTTGAAAGAGCATGGAGTGACAGAACGGGGGGGAATGGTTTTAAACTAACAGAGGGTAGATTTAGATGGGATATTGGGAAGGAATTCTTCCCTGTGAGGGTGGGGAGGCCCTGGCACAGGTTGCCCAGAGAAGCTGTGGCTGCCCCATCCCTGAAAGTGTCCAAGGCCAGGTTGGACAGGGTTTTGAGCGTCAGCTCTCCCTGCACACCAGCAGTGCTCTCTGGGCTCAGTGACACCCTCAGGTGCTGGCGGGGAGCTCCAGCCCATGTCTGAGAGGAGGATTTGGCCCAGTCTGTGTGAGCACATTCAGCTGAAAAGGTCAGGTTGGGAGCTGCTTGCATGCTCTTTACGCCTGGCAAGGGGAGGTAAGTGCAGCCTTTAGCAGGGCTAAAACTCAGCTTAGTAAGAGATTCCTGGAAAGTTTCACTGCCTCAAGGGTCTTCACCTCTGGCCAAGAGCAAAGGAAGATTTGCTCCCACTTAGTCCATCTCCATCATAAACAGGGGGCCTTCTACAGCTGCATAGAACTGATGCTGGTGGGAATTCACACGCACACAAATTCCTATGGAAAGTCAGTCCATCCCTTCTTTACTGGTGGGAAAACAGTGATTTTTGTATTAATTTTTTAAAACTCTTTTTTTTTAACTGCCAGATACAGGTTCAGGAGCTGGGGAAGCAGCAGCATGGCTGCCCCCTCCAGCAGGTGACCAGAGAAAAATCCCTGAGGAACGTCAGCAGTCGGAACTGGCTCTTCCTCCCTGGGCACGATGCCAAGGACAGGGGCACACCATTTTTCCTCCTGCCCAGTTCCCACTGCTTAATGAGGTATCAGAAAAATATGAGAATATCCTAGATGAGGTTGTGCACCTTGTCTATGCCACAAAAGACCCCTGTGATTTCTAATCAAATTACTTGGGTATAACAGACAGCGATATACAGAAAATTTCTGTTAATCCATTATCCTGACAATTTAAAGACAGAAAAATGTACATTCACCAAATAGATTCCACTTGGTATGACATTTCTATTAAAGTCAGATTTGTTTTAGATGACATTGATAGCAAAGATAGCAAGGGGACACTTAATCATAGAATGGTTGGGTTGGAAGAGACCTTAAAGCTCTTGTTCCAACTCCCTGCCATAGGCAGGGACACCTTCCACTAGACCAGGTTGCTCCAAGCCCCATCCAACCTGGCCTTGGACACTTCAAGGGATAAAGAAACCTTCACAGATCTCAAGAATAGGAAAATTCAAAGTGGTTTTCCTCTCATCCAAACAAAAACCAAGCAAACAACAATTTACAAACCTCACTGCCACAGGATCTCAGAGGCCAATCTCAGTGGGATTCTAAAGGACTGCATATAAATATATAAAGCACAAATACTAGGAGTTCTTACATGAAATACTGAGGAAAAATCCTAGAGTTTGGAAGAGCTGTACAGCCCCTCTTGTTCCAGAACTTTTGGTAAAATTAAAGCACCACGAGCCAAACCCAAATCCCTCCCTCAGCAGATGACCCCCCTGTCCCCCCCATTGGGAGCAGGGGTCCCAAACACAGCCCTGATCAGGTGGGCTGGTGGCCAAGAGCAGGATCAGGGCTCTGAAAGTGCCAGGTCCTTACAGCCCACTGGTCCTGGAGGAGAAATAAATGACAAAAACAAAGAGAAAAGTGCTGCCCAGGTGGGAAGAGCAGAACCAAACTGAATTTCTTTCCCTCATTCCTCTTTAAGAAATGAATGAGCCTGGCTGCCCACTTGGACCCTGATCATCCTGCGAATCTCCCTCTCTTGCCACAACCTTCACATCCCATGACTGTGATGTCCCTCCAGCTCTAACCCAGCAGCTGCCCCAGCACAGCCCAGGTAGGCAGAGCTGAGAAAACACATCTGAAGCTGAGCCAGCCCAGCCCACATCTGGCTTTACTTTATCCTTTCTATTAAAGCACGAGGCTACAGAGCACCCACATCTCCCCCTGCAATTATCTCCTCTCAGGATCCTCAGTGCAGCCCCTTGCTTTGAGCTGCTGTGTTTTATTTGGGTTGCACTAAAGTGTTCTTTAATTAAACAGACGGTTTTCTGGGTATGTCTCTGATTGTATCATGTTTAAACCAGACCCCCGAGTCCAGATCTACATTTCTGACACAAACCAGAGAGCCCTCCATAGAACAGCTCCCCAAACCTTCATTACTTTTATGTTATTGCTTTTCGGCTTTAGAGGCCAATACAGGGGCCTGGGGCAGAGAGATGAAAGTTTTGAAATTGTCCACAAAGTGAAGACAACGGTTCCTGCCCCGGGAAGGTTTGGGCAGGTGCTTTAAGAAACCACTGGTATCTCATACCGAGCTCACTCCTGACTCCTGAGCAAGGTCAATGAACAGGGCTGCTCAAATCCTTTCACAATCTGGAGAAACACTCAGACCCCAAGCAATAACTGCGCAGAAACTCTTTGTCCTTTCTCCCACCACTTGTGTTTTTGCTGCTCGGTTACCACCTCCCCTTGAATAGTCCAGCTGATCCAGAACTTTTCCAGAATGGACAGCAGGTGCAGAGTTATGGGATTTTGCAGTCTGGGGCTTTGGAAATCTTGGCTGTAAAATACACTGGGCTGGAGTGTGGCCTCAAGGTGTTTCCAGGAGGAACAGCCAAGGAAAACGTGAGGAGGCAGCACAGCTCCTTAGGGCAGCCGAGCAGCGGAAGCCGCCCTGTGCTGCAATTAAACACACGGCCTTCCAAAGGCTCCTTAATTGTCTGCAGGCAAAGGGAAGAGAAGGAAGTTGGAAGGCTCGGGAAAAGCTCGGCGAGTTCAGCAGGCTGCCGATGAGAGGATTATGTTACTGTTAGTGCTTAGACTTCCTTCCACAGGGACACTTACACATATTGGAGCCTGCACGGAGGAGCCACGCGCTCCTCGGGCTGGCCAGCACTGAAACCACGGATCTGAAACTGCGGATAACGCACAGAAAGGCAGATGCAATGTCCCATTCAGCATCACTGAACAAATGAAACCTAATAAATCCTCCTCAGAGTTTCCAGGAACCAGCACATCTCCCTTTATACTGGGGTTTTTCTTTCCAATACATATTGTCAACACAATGACATCAGCAAGCGCGTCCGTCCCAGTACGTGCACCTCTTGTCCAGCTCGTCCTTTCACTTGACTCACCATAAACACGCAACTCCCACTCCATTTGACTTCCACTGTCATTAATCTTTCTCCCTGGGACAGTTTCAGCCATCAGTTAGTCTAAACCTACAGCGATGAAGTCATGCTCGCAGGGAACTGACTCAGAGTGGCAGTGACTCACCCGCCCAACACAAGCTTGAGGAGCTCCATACACTCGTTCCTGGATTGACCAGAGGGTTGTTTTAAGACATTGGCCATTGAAATGTTTCAGAGTTTAGCACAGATGGATTGGGAATGCTTGAAAAATCAAGCAGTGTTGTTGGACCATGAACGTGGTGCATGTCAAGCTGAGTGAACACATTGGTGACCCTACGACTGCCAACCTTCCTCGAGATGAGAGATGAAGATGGGTTGTCTCTGCAGCAATCTGGGAAGACTTAGCCTTTGCTCCTATTCCCATTCTTCTGTCACAGACTGAGCCTAAAGTTAGAGAAAACCTAGACCAGAGAGGAACTTCCAGAACCCCTCCTTGGCAGAGCCACCTGGGAGCAGACACACAGTAAGGACAGTTTGGTTTGGCAACTTACTTGTAGGAATATATATATATATCTATATGTACATTTTAATACCTTTGGCAAATAAAGGATCATAAAAAGAAAAGTTGGTTGGCCTTCCTGACTGGGCAAAGAATGTACTTAAGGTGAAAAAACAGACTGTGAAAAGGATGAAGCAAGAAAAAAATAAAAATTAAAACAAACATTTTATCTGTCTCTGATCCTTCCTCTTGCCACAGAAGTGTCCAGTGTCAGGGTGAGAGCACTTTACTCACGGTTCATCAGCAGAACAGTTGTGCCACACCTTTAGGGAGACACATTAGGGACAAATCTCTTTTCAGTCAAGTCCAGAAAACTGTATTTATTAATCTGCTCATGCTCTGGAATGAATTTCCCCCCGTGTAAATCACTGGGCTGACAATGCAAAACAAGGCCAAAGAGCAACCACATGTTTCACTGTGGAGTCGTTCTCTTTCCCCCTCTCCTCTTCCCCTTTAATTGTCTGATGTTAAACCTAAAACCTGCAGACTTTCTCTTGCCCCCCAGCTCCTCACTAACCTCAGGATCATATCAGCGCCTCGACAATTAATGTGAATGTCTTTCAGATGGAGAAGGAAACTGCTCAATGTGGGTCATCTCTGAAGCATGGAGACAACCCTTAAATGTTGCCATAAAACATACATATTTTATGTGAATGCCTAAAAAGCCTGTTTAGCATGAAAGATGCATAAAATAAGTTACAGACTGTTAAAATGGTGTCACTCCTGTGTAAAATGTCCATAAAGGTAATTGGCCTGTCCCTTACATCACGTAAATTGCTCTGAGAGTGCTCCAGGAGGCCAATTCTTGGCCAACAGAAAGCAAGCCAAGAAGGAAAAGCATCTTTCATGTGTAAAGGACGTTTATGGGCCGAATCCTAGTGGAAAAAGTCTCCAAGCACGTGGCTGTCCAGGGGAACTTGGTTAAGGTGGGTTCCACACCAAGCCAACCTGAACATTGGGGATGTGACACTTGGACGTGACACTGCAAGTGGTGAAAGACCATTAAATTTCTGTGAGAATGGGGCTGGTCCAAAGCCTGCTGAGTTACTGGGAATGCATCCACTGATGACACTGGGCTTTGCACCAGACACCCTGTAGGGTCTGGAAAGATACTTAGGAAATCCATGAGTACTGGGTGGGAGAGCTGAGGGTGTTCAGCCTGGAGAAGAGAAGGCTCCAGGGAGACCTGAGAGTCCCCTCCAGTGCCTAAAGGGCTCCAAGAGAGCTGGAGGGGAGCTTGACAAGGGCACACAGTGGACATTGATATTTCAGAGGGCACAGGATCTCTGCCAGCCACCCCGCTGAGTCTTATTTATTTGCAAGTTGTCAAATCCATGCAATCAGAAAATAATGGTGGTTTGGCATTTTGAGCTACATTTGTCATGAAATCCCAGAGGAAGATTAATTTATGTTATCAGAAGTTCATCACCTTTTTTAAAAATTCCTCAAATAGAAGCCATATTAAAATTATAAATATACAGAGCATTTCAGAGTTTTCCCATCCTAACTACCAACACCACCAAAAAATAATAGTAATAAAAAATAATCACAAAACAACAGAACTGTTTCCAGTGAAATATAAATAATTTACCAATTACTTCCCTAATCTTTTTCCTAAGGCTGGGAACCTATTTGGTGAAAGGCCTGCCCTTCCTCAGCTGTGGTGAAGTACCTACAAACCTTTATAAACCTGACCTTCAGGTCATAGGTGGGAGAGCTCTGCATGGGCTCCACTCAGCCTTTTCCTGCTCCATCATCCATCTTTGCCAGATATTGCCAAGAAAAGATCCAAGATGCTTCCAGTCCACGAAGAAATGTCAAATGCTCACAGCACCATCCCTGGAGTCTCAAATATCTTGGTGTGGGGGGTCCAGCATGTGCTAAAAAGACTTCCCAAGCCACTTGCAGTGCTTTCATGCTTTAATGAAAAGCCTCAAAACCACTACAAAAATGAGAAACAATGTCAAAATCAGGAGAAATAAGGCAGGAATGGCAGCTGACATCCCTTCCTGGTGGCTCACCCATCTGGGTACACACACAAATGGCCAATGTGGAGAACAACATTTGCTCTCCATAACTGACCCAGGAGTTGGAAATCAAGACAACACAAGAGCCTGGGTGTGTTTGTTGAGCTGAGGGACAGAATGTTACATTTTGAGAAACTCATGGAGCTTCTGAAGTTTGCTTGAAAACAAATGTTTTCTCTGCCTGGGTGGGAAAGAAGTGCCTGGTCTTCCTTCCTAAGGGAACAGCCCTGCCATGCTCCCAAGCTCTCCAGGTCTGTTGGTGACTCTTGCTTTCAGCACACTGCAAAGACAGGTAGGGAATGTTCATGCTCTGGTGGGAAGAGAGAGATGAGCTACCTCTTAACCAGGCTTTTAACACCCAGCCCAGCATCTCTGTGTACTGCAAAACATCCATGATGCCACAAAATCCTACTCCAAGTGCCTCAGGAAGCTCAGCTTGATGCCCAAGCGAGGCAGGTGTTCCCCATGACCCCTTCCAGCTACATCCCTTAACCCTATAGACAATTTTTGGTGTTAAATAACATGGTACAAACAGGTGAAAAGTTAAAAGACAGAAGAAAATCCACTATCCAAATAGGTGCATTGGAACCTGAGGAGAGGAAAGTCAAGCAGCATCACGGGTGAACGGCATCTCCAGTGAGCCTGGAGGTGCAGAAAGGGTCAGGGACCACATGGAAACTCAGGGGGGCCCACAGAGGGCAAACAAAGCATTTCCAGTGAAATGGAATAACGTGTCTTCTGGGGAGAGAGCCGGGCAGAGCCAGGACACGATGGGAACAGGGAAGAAAGAGGTCGCCTTTTATGAGTTTTCCCTTGGAAAAAGCTCATGCAGAAAGGGCTGGAGAGGGGGAGAGAGGGGAGTCAGAGCAGCTCATCTGAGCAGGGGGTCAGACCCCTGCCAGCAGCAGCACAGGGGCCACACTCAAAGGCCCCCACAATGTGTGAAACACCCCAAGGGCACCTTTGCTGGGAGGGAAACCAAGACCCTTCACGTTCCAGCCCCAAAACACTGAGGTGGATGTTAAACAATGGATTTTCCTCCCTGCCATGTGGAGCCAATATGGAAAGGCAGGTGGAAAGTGGTTTATGATTGCAAGGCAGGAGGCTTCTCCTCATGCCAGCTCTACAAATGACATCATTCCACAGCAAATTGGCTGGAATTTAGCACAGAAATGCCCCGTTCAGTCATTAGAACGTTTTGAAGCGTGTTCTCATCTCATTTAGATGGATGTGATGCCTCCAGAAGCAGACACCACCCCACCTCCACAAGTCACAGCAGGATCCCTTCATAAAATAAATTCTATTAATGCAACAAATCCATGGTTTGGGAGGGAACTCCACAAGGTTCAAAAGTACAGCTTCAGAGAGAACTGACACGCAATCCCCTCTTGAACATTAAATTTTTCCTATAGATCTGCAAGAATCACATTCACAATTCCAGTGTTCCTGTTCTCCCTCCCTGCCAAGATGGGTGACTCCCCCTAAGGGATGAGCATCTTGAACAGGACAACAACTTCCTCAAGGTCCCCGAAAGTGAGTCACAAAGCTCCCCCTAATTTAATAAACACTTCCAGGGATGGTGACTCCATCTTCCTGTAATTCCCCAAAACCCACAAATTTCTCACTAATGTCCAGTGGTTTTCTCTCTTTTCCCTCCCTGGAGAAGCCCACCAAGAAGAGCTGGTTCATTCTGGGTTTTCTGCTCCAGATCCAGCCCATATCTAAGTGTTGTCCACCCAAAATCGCCCCCCATTCCCACATTTCTTGCTGTTCTTCTCCTTTCCTAGAGAACAAATACATGTGCCACCAGGAAAGCTGTGAGCAGCCCTGGCTGGTGTCATGCTGGCACATAATCAACACCCCCTGCTCCAGGGTATTTATAAATAAAAAATAAAATGAAATAAAAAACAACCCCCCCCCACTTTCAAGTCCAAGAAACTCCAATAACTGCTGATAAATAATCCTGGGTTTATTACAAAGAAAAACATCTTTAAACTTAGAGAGCCCTTCATTTATGTCTGTACAGCAGAGATCAAATTTATGTTCCTCTTGCAACTATTAATACAAAGCATTAAACCAAGAGAGGCATTCAGGATCCTCAGAGCACTTTAGAAACCCAGAAATATTTATGATCAGGCGTTGGGCCTCCTTATATCTGAAAGGGGTGTTGGAGGGAATGACTGGAGAAGGCACTTGAAGAGATTTACTTCTCTCCCACTGGGAATTCAGTGTCTGAACCAGAAACAAATTCTGCCATGACATAATATTCCATAAAAGAAAAATATGGCCCAAGTATTTTATTTGTACATAAAAATCATCGTTTTAATTAAAAGGAAAAACATATAGAGGGGCTTATCAGGGTTTTTGGCAAGAAATAAGTGATGCGTTCAGTGTTATACAACCAAAAACTACTGGATTTTTATTTTTAAACTTCATTTTTATCTACCCTGTGACACATTTCACAAGCAGAGTTATTGGAAGGGTTTTATTTTGGTCTTGCTTGAAAGAATAAAGGGGATAATTGTATTTGCTAAGTACATTTTAATTGTGTCACCGCAGATCAGGCCCCTCAAGGGCACTGTCCCGAGTCCCTTTGGGAGAGGAGTTACCTCACAAAAGAAAGCCAGCCATAGCTTGGCTCCTTCTCCCATTTTTGGCGCCTGTCCCTTCATCCAATTTTGGTTTGCATCGATCGTGATTCCAACTAATTTCTCTTGGAACCAAACTCAATGACTCAAACCTGATGCGGTCCAAGAGATCAATTCCTGCCTGGCTTTTGGTGGAAATCACCTGACATTTTCCCTTCCCAGGCCTCTGGCACAGTTCTCACCCACAAGTGTGAAATGACCTGAGCCCTTCAAAGCACCAGCTCAGGGTGGGTCACGCTCCATTTAGTGCCAGATTTGCTCTGTTTGGGTGAAATCCTTCCTCAAGTTAAAAGCAGGACACGGTCTGGGCACCTCTGAAACATGAGCAAAGGTCCTGGAGGTGCCTCTGTGTCTCAGTGAGCCACGACCACGCACAGAGAGCATCACATCACGCACGTGCTTCCCATCACTTAACATTCCCATCATTGCTTGGAATTCAAGCCTCACTGGCCAACTGCACAATTCCCTGCAAACCCATTCCACCTCTGTTGTCCCAGTTCACTTTGGCTATTCCAGTGGCCACCATAGAATGGTTTGGGTTGGAAGGGACCTTGAAGCTCATCTCGAGGCACAGGTAGACACACCTTTCAGTGGACCAGGTTGCTCCAAGCCCCCCCACCACCAGCATCTCCTGAAAAGGTGGGAGGCCACACGGGTTGCCTCTGGCTGTGCAGGGCAGCAACCCCAGTGCAAAACCCAACCCTTGGAATCACAAAGGGGCTGACCAGCCCTCTGCACTCCGTGCCAAGATCTTGGTAACACTCCGCAATGCTCCAACCACTGAGTCCAAGCAGATCCAAGCACAGCTGAGTCACCTCAGAGCTATTTTGCAGCAGGACTTTCCAGGCCCTTCCGTGCCCCTCACAGCAGAGCTCAGCAGGATCTGTTGTCTGATCCCACAGAGTGGGACATGGAGCTTCAGAAGCCTGAGGATGACTCATGTCACACACACCAGTCTGGGCTTCTGGGTTTTATTTTTACTTCAGCAAAATATTCAGCTTGCCCTGGAGCAAACCTATTAGTCACGCTCACTTCTGGGAATGGTCAGAGCCCAAAAGGGATCAAGAGTTATATGTGGTTTCCTTCTTTTTGATTTGATTATTATTCATCAGGAGCGAAATTCCTTCTTTGGCACAAGCTCTATCTATCATGCATCCCTCAGATGGAATATGGGTCACCTAATTTCACCCCTGAAGAAACAAATATTTCCTGAGAAAAATCCTTTTCAGATTTCCTGAGAAACTTTTCAGAACAATTTCTCCTGGGCCTCAAAGCCCGACTCTGCCTCATTTTAAATCAGAAGTTCTTGAGTTAAAGCACAAGGTCTCCATCCTTTCAGAGGAGATATATCCAGGGAAAACAGAAACCATCCAAACCAGCAAGTTGTATTAGAACAGAGGTAGAATAAGACCCAGACAATGATTAAAGGTTTTAGTAGGACTCTTAGGACTTTCCACATGCAGGAATTATTTGCTGTGTTTATTGCAATAGTGCTCTGTGATTCAACAAAGATGAAACCATCTGCTGTAATTTAGGGCTATAACTTAGAGCTATAACTCAGATATAAGATGAATTTCCAAGCAAACACATGCAGTCCTTGGGATGCTCCATGGTATGAGGTGACTCAGTGCTCCAGGAGAGGACAGTGCAGCCCAGCACCTCCCCAAGAAAAGGGTCTCCAAATTCCCTTCCAAACGCAGAAAAAACCTGCCCCTCCACACACTGAACAGGCATTTAAGCACCAAATGCAGCATAATGCAGATGCTTTTCTCATCCTTTCAGAGAACAACATGTCCTAGGGGACAGGGGTGGGGTGTTCCGATTAATAAGAGAAGTTAAAAGATAAATTCAACTCCAACCCACTTCCAGCTATGGGTGCTTGGAGGGATCCTCCTTCAAAACTGCTCATCCCACACACTGATAATTTCTAAAGCCCCTTCCATTTCCTCTCCATCCAGGAGGGCAGTAAATCACTGGTCATCAGAAGGTCACCAGCTCTACTTCACCCTTTCCCAGCAGAGTCTGGAACTACGAGCAGGACAGGCCACTTCGTGCCAACACCAAGAGCTTTTTGTGGTATTTTATGGTGAAAGAATTGCCCTTTAAGAAAAACACCATTAAAAGCAGCATTTTGTACAAATTACTTTCACTGGGATGTAAAGAATGTGAGAAGTTTTCACAGTTTTAGTTGGACTGCGAGTACCTTTGCATTAGAAATATAAATAGCAGCTTAATCTGAGCCAGACCTTTTCCCAAAGAGAGCGAATCCCTCAGACTTATTCCAGCCCATCCAGATTTTATCTGACTTGCTGTTAATCCAGCAAACAACTTCTGAGCTACCAGCAACAGCGAGACTAAAATAAAAATCACCGTGGGAAAACAACAACTTGTTTTCAAACCTCTTTGCTCAGAGTCACTGTGTTCAGACACAACATCCCTGCACAAGATTTATGGATTTTATCACTTCCAGTGGCCCTTCTTGCCAGGGCAGGAGGAAAATGGGGCTTGTGGAATGGGGAAAATGGGAATGTGTCTCTAAGGGACTGAGCAGAGTCACATCTTTGCTGCATTTGCTCCTCAGCATCCCACAGTCCCACTTAGAGCAGGACACACTGGACTTTCCATCATTCCCACCACCTGAGTCCATTCCCTACCAGTTTGCTTTAGTTTTTAATCCTGAAACTCCCCATTTCCAGTTCCAACCAGTACCTCTAAGTACAAACCATAGTTGCCTCCAGTTCAGAGGCTGTGTTAAAACACGAGGCCAAGTGACACACACAGGGGAATCATGGGATGGTTTGGGTTGGAAGGGACCTGAAAGCTCATCTTGTCCCACTTCCACTATCCCAGGTTGCTCCAAGCCCTGTCCAACCTGCCCTTGAACACTTCCAGGGATGGGGCAACAACAGCTTCTCTGGGCAACCTGTGCCAGGGCCTCCCCACCCTCACAGGGAAGAATCTTGGAAGCTCCTCACTTTACAGCTCTTGCCCTGCCTTGCAATCACTCTGGGCTGAAATCACTTGGGCTAAACAATACACTAGACTAAAATATTTCACCAGATTTACAGGTTTTATTAAGTTTTCCCTACTAATATGTTTTACAGCCAAGATAGGCACAATAACGTATCCAAGGACAAATTCCAGCTCCTTTTCCCAAAGCCATAATGAACCTTAAAGCTCATTTCAGCAATACTGATATTGCACGTGAGTTTACCTTGATGGACACCTTTGAAGGATGTAAAACCAGACAACATAATGGATGTGAAAAATGCAAAATTAGTAAAAAGAGAAAGAAAACCCCAAACAATTAAGAGTTTTGAGTAGATTCATTTAGTGCAGAAAACCTTATTAACAAAGCAAACACTCTAGAGTGAAACACGTGCAGAATCCCATGGATTTCATCTCCAAAGCCTCAAAGATCCAACCCAGGGCAGGATCCTTTGGTTACAGTGTGGGACACAGGAAGAAACTAAGAAGGAAAATGTTGTAATGAATTCTGAGAGGAAAAGACTCACGTAATTCACCATCTTGATGTGTTTTAAAGCACTTCCAGAAGTCTGCCCTTTTTTCATATTGCATAATAACTGTATATCTAATCAGAGCATACTTTGTTAGAGCAGCAGAGATACATATTTCTGAAGAAATAAAGGGGCTTTTATATAGATAAATATATATATATAAAGGCTTCAGGCTACCTTGCAAAGCACACACACATTTGCATTTCACAGCAAGGGCCAGGAGCATAAAGGTTCTTTGATTCTCCAACTCCCCCAAGACACAAACACCCCCCTGGCCCTCTGGGCAAAGCTCCAGCTGGACACAGAGAAAAACCATTAAGACCAAACAAACAAACAAAACCCCAAAATGAAAAAGAAAAAAAAAAAAGACACAACGAACCAACCAACCAAGCCAGAAAACTGCCAAAACCATCCCAACTCCCCCTCACTGCTGTTCCCTTCAGGAACGGGCTCAAGAGATCCTGCCAGCTGATAGCAGGAGAGTCAAGCCCTGTGAGCAATCCCTCCCCTCCATTTGGGAGGAATAGGTGGGATGAGGGGAGCACAGGACACAGCCCAGGTCACGCCAGGGTGAACCATCCCCAAAGCCCAGGGTTCACTCTGACCTTCCTCCTCAGGGTTCCAGCTGCCACATGGGTGGACAGGTTTGGTGTTCTGCAGCAAAGAGGGGGAAGACCCTCACCTTGAAGGTCAGTGCCTCCATGTTCCCTTGCATTTACCTCAGGGCGGTGGGATCCCATGGGATTCTCCTGGTTTTCTTTCCCAGATTCCTCTCCAGGAGCAAAGAGAGTTCCTGGAGAAAAGGTCCACAGAAAGCTTTGCTCTCAGCTGGAGATCCCACGGCAGTGTCTGGGCTACACTCACTCTTTATTCCAGCATCCCTGCTCCTGGTTCCCACTTACCCACCAAACAACAGCTATGCAGCCGGCTGACGCAAGCAGTGGGTGATCCGGAATCCAGCTCCGGCCCCGGGATCACTCTATCCGGAAGGCAGCCCTAGCCCCTGGGATCACTCCCTCCTGCCCACTCATCCTCGCTGCAGAGCAGTGGCCGTGGCCACTGGCAGGAGCAGGAGCTCTGGCAGATGGATCATCCCTGGGTGGTCCTGCTGACAACATCTCCACTCCCCCACTTCCCACCCCGGCCAATGAACAGCAGGGACCATCCTGAACTTCAGCATCTATAAAATTTGTAGGATGGTCATTAACTGTGTCATCCTACAAACACTCTCTGGTAAGAGCTTCCCGGTTAATAACATTCCCAAAGTCCCCAAGGGAAGACGGCAGCATGGAGAGATGAGTCCATGTCCCCTTCTACTGCTGGACGGTGGTGCTGGGGGACATGAGGAGTAGGAAAGACAAGGCCAACACAATTTGCTGCTCCCCCTTCCCAGATTTTCTAGCACTGGATGCTCAATGCTGTTCATACAGCAGTACCAAGTGCTACAATCCCTTAATTCCAAATTAAAACATGGATCAACCCAATAATGAGTTTTGATGCTTTAAACTCCTCATTTGTCATGAAACAGATACTCCAGTCATAGTCTGGAAGTCTACACATGACAAACTTGGTTATCCTGCCCTTTCCCAACCTAAAAATCCTCATCAAATCCATTATCCTTGAAGGCAGCAGGCACAGGGCCACCAGGAAAAGAAGAGATGTTGCTAGCCCTGTGGAGCTGCACAGGGAGGGTCATGGAGAGCAATTCCTCCCTGCTGAGGAAGATGAGGAGGTGAGACTCAGTCTCCCTTTGAGATCAGCCACAACCTAATATTCACAGCTTGGCATTATATTCAAATCCCTCTCTGCATGCCCAGATTCCTTCCCCACTCCTGGATGCTTAGAGGTGTGAATCCCTGGAATTGTTCAAGGGACTTGGAGCAACCTGGTCGAGTGCAAAGTGTCCCTGTCCATGACAGGGGGTTGGATTTGGGTGAGCTTTAACATCCTTCCCAACCTAAACCAGGCTGTGATTCCACGATGGGAGCTCACATCCCATCCCAGCCCGGGCTGTGACACCTTTGGTGAACACCCAAGATGAACAGACACAGTGATTACACCCACTACACCTAAAAAAGGAAAGGTTGGCCATCTTTTTCCCCTCCCTTTCTAAATTGCTTCACAGATCAGTAACCACAAAGCAAACAATTGCCATCTGCAAAGCCAGTGTTCCCCTTGCAGGAAGGAGAGGGGGTGTGGGAGAGCTCTCAGGAGAGGGCTCAGCTGCTGAGCAGGATGTTCTGATGAAAGACAATTAAATCAGGGCTGCCTAAAAGAAGACAGGTGGGTTTTTTCTCTCTCTTTTCCTATTTTTTTCTTGCACACTTTGTTCTTTCCTATTTTTTTCTTTATTACAGGGGACAGCCCCTGCTTGCCTGCACATTCTGCCAGCAGAACCCCCTCTTGGACTCTCCATCTCCTCTGGGTATTTTTGGGGCTGCACCCTGCACCCAAAACAAGAGTTATCACTTCATTTTAGGGAAAGCAGCACAGGAATTGTGAACAACATGCTCAGGACTGAAAAGAGAGTTTGTAGGTCCAGATTCCACCTTCTGGCTGCAATCAGAAGAGGATTGTTTTTTTCCTCCTGATGCAATTTCCCCTTCCGCTCCTCCCTGCGTGAAGGTGAGGAGAGCCTGTAGAGCAAAAAAGGAGGGATCCCAAGATTTATCCCGACTCATCCCTGTGTTGCTCAGCTGTTCAAGCCTGATGACAGCCCAGGAAACAAGAGGAAATGCCTCATTTCCACAATTGTGCAGAAAACTCACAGAGAAGCTGCCATCTCAGCTCCATCATCATCATCTTAACTCTCCCTTTTCCCCTACCAATCCAAATCAGGCTTAATGTTCCCTGAACAATAAAGAGCAGGAAATTGGAAGTTTTGGTAGGATTTTCAGACACACTGAATCCCCAGGTCAAAAACTTACTTGTCCCTTGTGCGAGTTAAAGTTTGAGAGTCAGACCGAAGGGATTTTTCCTTTTCTCCTTTAACTGAGCGAGCTGAAATCCTGCAGAAATTTCATTTCATTTAATGTGCCTCCACCACGGCACAAATGCATTAATGACATTCACATTACAATGAGTTGCATCCAAATCTATACTCTAAGAGGTCCAGATGTTTGCCTGGACAATGAGCTCAGAGGAACTTATATGTTCATTTGCACCAGCTGGAAATTTGGCAGAACACAGGGGGAACATCTGAGTTTGCAGAGCCCCATAAGGACGTGCTGAAGTTGTGCAGTAGGTGTTAGAGGAGGGCTCTGCTTCAGACATCACCTCAAACCCACATTGAGGGAATAATTTATCCCAGCACTGTTGTCACACAGTGATGGTGATCAAAAGATCCTTTGCCACAATATTTAAGGAGGGAGTGAGAGCCCAGTCCTGGCAGGTTCATCTCCTTATTCTCTCCCAACAGCTGAGGATTACTATGGAAAAGTTTAACCTACACATTATTTTATGTTTCAAGTAAAGACAAATATGAAGAGATGAAAGTCTCTTTCTATTACCTCACCTACACAGAATCATGGAATGGTTTGGGTTGGAAGGGACCTTAAAGCTCATCTCGTTCCAGCCTCCTGCCATGGGCAGGGACACCTTCCACTAGACACTATTAAATTCTTCACACAAAGTACTACAACATATTTTAAAAATACTGAATTATCTTCAACAAAGACACTTGTGCACAAAGGAGATGCCTGCACCTGTAAAAATGTATTTTCCAGCTAATTCCAGAGAAAAAACCTAATTCAAAGCCAATCTGAAAGTATCCCTAGAAGTGACACATGATCTATGATACACATTGATTTGCTACACAGTGATTGATAACAGCACCTCCTATTATTTGGTACCCAGAGTATTCTCATTATCCAGGATTTCTAATAACCCTTACACTGCTGAGTCCAGAAATCGTATTTTGCTGCAAAGGTTCACTACAGATATAAAAAGATACATTTTTTGGAGCAGGCTTCATTTACAGGATGATTAAACCAAACCTGAGTACAAAGCATACATGAATTTTTCTCCCTAATCCTTCCTGTTCCATGCTGAACCACCTCCCCTAAAAATGCATGTGCAGGGAGTCTGTCCATAACAGGCGGAAGCAGAAATTTTGACCTATATTTAGGCAGAGTTTTGGTCTTTTTGGGACACTTTGGGTATCACCAACATGAGGGCAACAAGGCCAGCACAGATTTCAAAATTGAGCTGCTTGCACAACCTGAAACTGCCCTGCCAACACATCTGCCCAGACACACTTCCTCTCTGCTTCATCTCAGGCACAGATACAAGTTTGCATCGGATTCAGATTGATATTGTGGCAAAAAGTGCTAAAAACTCAGCATGACCAACTGGTGCCAATCCCACCACGCCCAGCCCTGCAGCCACAGCTTTTCTCCACGTTATTTCTGACTGGGATTTTGGATGACTTGGAAAATCACATTTCTGTGCCCAGGAATGATTTTATCAAAAATACATAGATCAAAGATTCCTTTGTTGACATGCTGAGCTCTTCCCATCCTCTGCTGGGTTGTTATCCTTTAGAAACACTTGGGAACTCGTCATAAACTTCTGGAAGAAGAGAGTAGCAACTCATCTCCCTGCTTGGTTCTTTGCAAAATACTTTTGTTTTCATGCTCAAAGCTACACATTTTTATTTGGACTCAGCTTGTTGGGATGAGCAGAGAGTTCAGTAAAAGACCCACGCCCTGAAAAATCTTTAATCGCCAGCATTTCAACTCCAGGCATTTTTTTGAGGTTAGAAAACCCATTTTAACTTTGGAGCTTGTCAACTTCTCCCCCTCTCTAGGAATCCAGAAAATGAGAAAATACTCTGAGAAAGAGGTTTCCTGGGGAGCATTATCCAGGCTGGAAATACAGAGGCTCCCAGGATTGCACAGGTTTGGGATGGGGGAATTCCCTGGGCTCAGGGCATTCGGAACGTGGACAATGATGCAGCCCCTGTCATCCCCAGGCTGGTGGGAGCAAAGCCAAGGCCTGGGGGTCTGCACTGGGATCTGATGGGTATCCAAGAGCTTTGTGTTTCCTGGAGGGCTGGTCCAGCTCCCTTTGAATCCTTAGTTCTCACACGCATGGTCACAACCACAGAAGGTTGAGCAGCACAAAGCTTTACAAGAAGCCTTGAGAAAAGACAGAGCTCTGTCTGTGCAAAGGATTTAGCAAAAGCAGAGCAAAGCACAGCACAAGTTACCAGGAGAAGCCTTTCCCCCTTCAAATAACACTTCATGTGTCCTATGGGCAAAAACCACCGTGACCACAAGCCGTCTAAATTTGAGTTATTGTATGAAAAGGTCCTGTTACAAGCCATGGAGGTCTGTCAGGGGGTTATAGCAGCAGACATTTTATAGCCTTCCTGTTGGTCAGGCTGCACAGCAGAAAGAGATCTCAGGAAAGTCTGCAAGACAAAGATATCCTGCTGTAGCCCATAAATACCCCTGACCCAAACTGGGGTGCTTTCACTGGCACAGGTTCAGGAGACTCTGGAAAGAAACCAGATCCCTCCATCCAGGATCCAATCCCCTCCTGGTGCAGTACTCACTCCATAAGACAAAACATGAGCCTGCTTCCAAATTTAGGTAGGTCAGCTGAAAACTGGGATTATTAATTTGCTAGAGATGGGAAGAAAAAGTATTAAAAGAACCCAAAACCCAACAGTTTCCAGGTCACAGACCAGGGGAAGGGAAGACTGGAAATTTGAAGGATCAGTAGCAGGAAGAAGTCTACCTAAATCATGTATCAAACTTGATAATATTTTCATAGAAAGGTTTATGGACACCCTTAGTAGAAGCAAAACAGAGTTTTTAAAGAAAGAACGTTTCCATTGAAAAACAGGTTTGTTGTGAAAACACATCAATATTAATTAAAAGTTCATGGGAGAAGTTTCACAGCACCTTTTCTTTGCATAATTATTCATCACTTACAGAGTCAAAATGTAATAATTTATATTTCTGACATAAAAACTTAAAATAGCCCTTTTTCCAGTAATATTTTTTATAGAAACCACATCCATCTGCTCAAGCAGACTGTTATTGCCCCCAGATAGAATCAAAGAATGGTTTGAGTTAGAAGGGACCTTCAAGACTGTCCAGTTCCACCCCCTGCCATGGGCAGGGACACCTTCCACTAGACCAGGTTGCTCCAAGCCCCATCCAACCTGGCCTTGGTCACTTCCAGGGATGGGGCAGCCACAGCTTCTCTGGGCAACCTGTGCCAGGGCCACACCACCCTCACAGGGAACATTTATTTTTTCTAACATCTAATCTAACCCTGCCCTCTGTCAGTTTGACGCCATTCCACCTTTTTCATAAGATACAGGAACTTTCCAAGGAGAATTTTATTTTTCATCTATTTACACCCATCATCTAATTACCAGCCAACATCTCAGAATATCTGGCTCCCAAGAGCCAAGGATTCACCTGGGATCTTCTTGACAAGGATTTTTTTTATGCTCAGAGGATGCATTCAGAGTTATTAAAAACACTAAATATGATTTGGAAAAGGTCCTGTTTCTAATCAAAGATAGAGAGTGGAGAGGATGCAGCTGAACCCAGGGGAAAAGAAAAGCTGAAGAAGTGACAGTGAGCTTCTTTTATGACTTTCCAATCTGTTTTTATACTTTGCCCATTCTGAAAAATGACAAAGATTCTGTATGAATAGAAAGAGAATAAAAAAAAAAAAAAAGAAGGGAAAGGTTTCCTTCTGTCAAGTGGGATTAAATTTCTGCAGGGTGGGATGATGTCATTCCACCTCCTGCTTTCCATCAGTTGGACACACTGAGTGTGTATCACTAATTACAGGGGAAAACCCAGAGCAGCCACGTATCACAGATGGGTTAAAGAACAGAAATCAGCCAATTTCCTGTCCCAACCCAAAGCTTTACTGTGATCTGTACTCACAGGGTGGTGAGGCCCTGGCACAGGTTTCCCAGAGAAGCTGTGGCTGCCCCATCCCTGGAAGTGTCCAAGGCCAGGTTGGACAGGGCTTGGAGCAACCTGGTCTAGTGGAAGGTGTCCCTGCCCATGGCAGGGGGTGGAATGAGATGAGCTTTAAGGTTCCTTCCAACCCAAACCATTCCCTGACCTTTGTGCTTTCAGGTACCATTTTGCTCATCCTCCCAACCCTTGTGAAGTGTGATGAATCATCAGATCAACATTGCATTGCTTAAACAAGGCCAAAAAGAGCTCTATTTCAAAGCTAAAATCTAAACTAATCCTCAAGGCTTCCCAATGGCTCTTCCCACAGAATTAATTCCTCTAGAGCTGGTTCCATGCTCCAATATCCCCTGGATCTGACAGTTCACTTCCTTAAGGAAACCCATTTCTTCCTCCCCTCCCTGATTACAGCTGATCTGGATGGTTTGAGAGGCTGCTTTGAGATGCTGAATCTTTGAAGAAATCCACCATGTGGCATTTGTTGGGACTATTAAATTCCTTGGAGCCTGTGCTGTACCTCCATCAGGAGCATCCTCCAATTAATTTGAGGAAACAAGGACTGGAATAATAACATTACCTGTCCTAAGGCACAAATCAATGTAGGGCAAGCCCTGGGTTTGAGGTAGGACCCCTGTGCAAGGTGACTCACCAGAGAAGGAATCTGGTGTTTTTCCAGGCTCTGGGAGCTGGGAATGGCATATGGAGCTAATGGGCTGTTCAACCCCAACCCACATCAATAGAGCCCAGAGAGGTTACGGGAAATGAGCTGAAGGGCCTCCAGGCTGGAAGTTTGGCAGGTCCCCATCCCAGGGAAGGGCCACCAACACTGGCATCCCTGAACAATCATTTTTGGCTGCCATGACGAGGGATCTCAGTATCCAAGACCACCCGAGAGAATGGGAGGCGTTTCAGCAACTGGAGTCATTTTTGGGGACACCTGCACTCCAAAAGGCCACTCGAGCATTTGCCACCACCTCTCCTTTGCCACACTCCGAACAAGCACCACAGAACCACAAGAGTGGTTCTGGACCCAGCTGCTCCCACATCTCAGAGCCCAACCACCAGGAAAACAACTGAAACCAGCTGGATCAGGGAATTAAGGAGAAGGTGAGGATCAAAATGCCACACTGGAGCACTCCATGGGTTTGCAGAATGCAAAAAAAAAAAACAAAACACCCTACCCTGAAATAATTTTGTTTGCTGCAATTCAGAGGCAAAACACGGGTAACCTGATCCCAAAGGATCGTGACAAACCCAAAGCAGAGGCTGTTCCTTCCCAAGCAAACATGGAGGAGACCAAGAAAACAGAACCAGAGACAGTTCATCCCCGTGTGAGCTCTTCCCAATTAAATCCTCGTGTGTGTTTGCACACAGGAGCTCACTGAAATTCAAGCAAATAGCAGCAAACCTCAAAGAACAGGAGAAATCTCACTGCATCCCCAAAATATGCAGCACTGGAGATGTTGCAAAGATGCCAACTGGCAGAAAATGAGGAGGGAACACAGTATTCCTTAGAAAACTCCTCATTTTCCCCATTGATGAACCAAGCCAATCCAAAGGGGTGAGGAGAAGGAGGGGGGAGCTCAAACCTTTCCCCTAAATCAGAAGAAGAGGGAAAGAAAACACTGTAATTTCAGAACGAGCCGACCACACAGGAAAAGAAAAATAAAAATAGTAACAGAGAAAGCAAACTTATTTTCCCTTATTTAACTCTTTGTTCAGGACTAACCAGACAAGATATACCAAATCTGAAGCTCATATCAATTCTCTGCCCACGGCCCATCCCTGAAGGCTGCGGTCCTCAGTGTATGCTTCCCATGGGAAGCCTTCAGGGGCAGTTTGGGGACCTCACAGCTGCCAATGCCAAAAACAAGGAAGAGAAAGAGAGGATGAAATGTGTAGGAATGGCAGGAACAGCCAATGAAACCTCATCTTTCAAGAAAACCCTTGAGGAGAAAATCAAAATTCCACTAGGGCTGTCTGCTGCTCATCACACAAAGGAGAGAGTCACCACTAAGGTGTAGCTGAAGTCCATAAAACTTCAAGAGAACCAAATATTTTGTCCTCTACAGAAAGAAAAAGCTGCCCTGAGCCTCATAGTGCTTTAAGGTAAGTCATGGTCCTGCAGAGACAGAGCCCAGGCTGTCCTCAAGTCTTCTGCCCTTTCAGGACTGAGTGGAAAACTCATTTATCTAAGCCATTGTTTGCATGGCTGAGGAGGAATTTGCTGGAGTTGCAGTTCCAGGGAGAAGAATGGAACTCCCAGTAGAGATCAGAGTCTCCCAGAAGTTCCTAGAGAAGGGAACAAGGAAGAAGCACCAAATCTCCAGCTGAAATCTTTGAGAAGACTCACCTGAAGGACACACCGGGGTGGGGGGGTCACCAGAGAGAAGGGACAGGCAGATTTCTTCCAAACCCACCCAGCAAACGAGCAGCTCTTCAGGACAGGCTCCCTGGGCACAATAGGTGGAGACAGCTAAAGCCAAAAACCAAGGCTATCCCTCAGCAGCCCAAGGGTTGGTTTGGATCATAAACAGCCACGAGGTTTGGTGCTTTTGTCAGCATTCCCCAGCACCCTCTGGAGGGGCCCCACGCCTTTGGTGGCATCTGACACTGGAGAAGACCATCACTCCAGCACAGCAGCACTGGTGGAGGTCAGAGACGCGCTGGAAAGCACCATCCTTCCCCCAGGGCATTATGGAGAGCTGAATCCAAAGAATGACTCCTACAAAACCCATTTCACAAATGGATGTTGCTCAAAACCCACAGCACAGCCAAGCAGCTCCGAACAGCTCACACTGGGGCAGCAGCTGCTCCGTGCCTCCTGCTCTGGGAATTAGCTGGAAAATAGCCTCAGGTCCAGGGAAAATAGCTTCACTAAAGCAAGAGAGCTCCAACAGCCTTCCCAGGGGAGCCTGGTCCTCACCTCCACATTCAGCTTTGCATGCCAGGTCAGTTTAGCTCAGGAAGCTGCCCTGGAAGGTGGTGGTTTCACCTCCAGCTGCTCCCTGAGTGCCCTCAGCAGCCCCACAAACACAGCTCCCCAGGGGCAGTGCTGACTCAGCACAGTGGCTGCATCCTCAGCAGAGGTGCTCAGAACCAATCTGCACCCCCAGCTCAGCTCAGGGAACAGGAACCTGCCCCCATCCAGCTGGGAACATCGGGATGCCAAATGCCCACCGTTCCTGCAGCAAACACACCTCTGTGCCCTGGGGTAGCCAAACAGATTTTCGTGGATAGATTCCCCTTTGCTTCTATAGCCACGATCAGACTTCCCCCTGATCCGAACATTCCCCCAGGTCATTTATTTACACCTGTAAACCACTGCTTCCCATATCACTCCAAACACCAGAGCATTGCCAGCAATGTTTCATTTTGATATTCCCCAAGACTGAAACATTTGTTGGGGTCAGAAACAATTGAGATTGGAATCTACAGACACCACACAGGACTAAGTTGATGCCACCATACAGATGTGTCCTTCCTGCAGTTGTGGGATATCATAACTGTAAGGAAAGTCTCGGAAAAACGTGGTGTTGGATGCCCTGAGCCATGCTTTTTCCTGGGATTTTACCTTTCCTCCTCCTCACACCATGGCTCTCCTTCACCTCATTTGCACTTTGCTTTCCCTCTGGTTCTTGTTCTGCCTGGGCACCACACTCGGGATGACAGATCCCAGCCATGGCCTCCAGGCACTTCCTGATAGCAATAAATAACCCTTTTAATAACACAGGGATCATCCAAAGAGAAGGATGATCACAGGAAGCTTTAGCCCTCCATCATCTCCCATGTACAGCACTGGAGTTCCCTGAAAGCATCTCACCAAGATTCAGAGCTGAAGATGAAAGACAGTTCCTTCTTAAGCTTCTAATGTTCACATGAAAAACCCTTTTTGGCTAAAAAACCTTTGAGCTTATTCTTAGCTCATAAGGGATTCAGATATGTGGAAAGTCTGGAGAAAGTTGGACCAAGCTGCACCAGCAGCAGATGAAAACCAGAACCAGCTCCCCAGACCCCCTGCCCAGCCCCATTCCCAAAAACTCAGGAAATTAAATGGACTTTCTAATCCCCCCTGCATGACACATTTGCATCTTGTTTTGCTCCTCTCTATAATTTCGTGGGCTCCGTTTGGCTGTGGTTTAACTCCTTTCAGACAAAATGAGGTACAACATAAGTTCTATTCTCACTTTTTTAAAGTTTTTCCTGCCAGATTCAGACAGTTCTTGTGGTAGTTCTGACCATGGCTGTATTCTGACTTCTGCACCCACCTGCAGAGATGAGCATGGGCAAACATACCAGGATTAAATGCTCCCATGACCGTGGTCCTCCCCTCCATCCTGTACCTGCCACAGCCCTGGGCCACCAGTCCATGGATTATCCAAGGAGCTCAATTCCTTGGTATTACAGCAGGCACACCCATGTTTACACCCACACACGTGTTTTGCACTGCACAGATCTAATATGTGTCACCCCTAGAGCTGTCACACAGGGCACACGCACAGCCCTGGTGTCATTGAATAACCACATAGATTTCACGGGGAGATATTAGCCCTTGGGAATTCCTCCCTGCAGGAAATTCGGCTGGACACAGAGATCCTACTCTGACACAGAATCACAGAATATTCTGAGTTGGAAGGGACCCACAAGCATCTTCAAGTCCAGCTTTTCAGTGAATAGCCCATCCAGGGGTTGAACCCACAATCTTGGCATTATCAGCACTGGGCTCTCCCAATGCTTGGTGCTCCCATGGAGAGGACACAGCAAGTCCCTCTTCCCTCTCCTCCTCTGAGTTTCTGGCTGCCTGTTCTGGCTCTCACTGCACCACCTTTACTACCCCAAGTCCCTTCCCAGTCAGCAGCTCTTCCTCATGCCGTGGCTCCCACCACAGGACACCGACACCATGGAACAGCTTGCAAAGGTCAACGTGATAGTTTGATGTTCTCCAAACGTCTGGATTCCTTCAGGATTTCCCTGGAATGAAGGAAGGGGGCAGGCAGCCACAAGTCCAGGTGCAGCCCACCCCAAACCCTTCCCAGGCAGCTGAGCTCCCCTATGGGCATCTGCTAAAACCCCCAATATGCACAGGAGCTATCAGGTGGTCATGAGACATGGAGCTGCTGTCAGGAAATTTCTCCACCGTGGTTTGAGGTTGTGTCTTTCAGTATTATTTCCCTCAACCTCCCTTTTCTTTTCTTGAAAATAATCAGCTCGCTCAGATTCTTGTGGTGAAAAGCTTCCAGTAAGTTCCAGCCTGGAATCCAGGCAGAGTAACAGATTATCTGCTTGCAGTAGGACACCTCACTTAGAGCAGCCTAATAACATAAAAATGATATATTTTAAGTCCTGCTCCCTCAATAATACCTTTTAACGTACTCAACTTATTTGAACATTATAAATAAAAGTGCTGGCACACACTGAGGTTTCTTTTGGAAGGGGGAGCAATGAGCTCTCCAGCTCCTTCGCCTCACCGAGCTCCAGTTGCCAACCTCAGGGCTGGAACTCCAAGTTACTCTAATAAGCAAAATATTCCATTTTCCATGTATTGTTGCTCTTCAGAATGGATCCAGTTCTTGGAGTGACAATGAAAAGCCGCAGATTTCCGCAGAGCAAAAGGCAAAACTCATCAAAACCACATTAGAGCCCACTATGATGGGGCTGCGACCGTCACCTTGATACTTGGCTTCATCCTCCTCCAGGAGAAGAGGACCAGCTCCAACTTGCCATGCTCATCTCCATCAGCTTCCAGGTCCCTCCTGCTGCTGGAGGTTTGGTCACTCTTACCATGTTACACTCTGTGCAATGGAAGCCAAAAGATTCTTTCAAGCTCCAAGTCCCCAAAGTGTGGAAAACTGCAAACCCAGCCCAAAAACTTGGTACTTTGAGCTCATCTTTTAATGTGGGAGGTTGGAAATAGCCCTGAAAAGATATCATCAGTGGCCTTTTCCATAGTTCCACGAACAAAACTTTCTCTGCCTTTTGTTTTCAATAACTCCAGTGTAAATTGGAAGCTCTGGGGGATTTTTCCACATGTATTAACACATTGCCTCCATCCCCTTGGATTCGGGTCTGTTGCTGCAGGGATGGCTCATGTGTTGCTGACAGTTCTAAGCACCTCATTCTCCAGGAAAGAAGAGCTAAAAGCCTTTTCCTGGAAAAAAAAGAAAGGAAACTTGACAAGTTTGAGCTGATTGGAGCGGGGATGAGGCACTACTACCAGCATCCATGTTCGCAGATGGCTGAGAACACAAATACCTGCTCATAACACAGCCCAGAAACTCTTCAGGAGTTCTGGAGGCAAGTTGGCTCCCCGGATAAATGGTTTTGCTGCTTCCAATGACTTCATCCCGAAGAAGGGTGGCCACTGGGCTTGGGGGGATTGCTGGCAGCAACACAGAGATGCTCTCCAATATTCCCTGGCTCAATCCCCTCCCAAAGCACCATTATCTCCAGTCGCGCATGGAGCTCATCCCGCCGCTCCAGAGATTCCCCAGGCACCGCCTTCCATCCGATGGGCTTTTCCTTTGCCAGAAAAACACTGAACAACATTGACCTCCACGTTCTGGCATCGCCGCTTCCCATGGAACGCGTGGCTGCTTTCACATCCAACTGGGATAACTGAGGTTGTTTGTGTTGTAACCCCGATCCAGCTGCATGACTGAGGAGTCAGGGATGGAGCATTATGGACATAATTGACCTGCTCCGCTGCTCCTGGGCCGAGCATCGAGGCAGAGCAGCTGAAGGGTGGGTGTGGAACTGGCGCAGCTCAACCCAGGGGTCCCCACCCCATCAACTGCTCGTTCCCCTGAGGGTCCCGGTTATTAACAAAGGGTGTGTCGACATTACGGAACCAGAGCGGGATTTCAGCTGTGTAAAGCGGGAGAGCCGTGCTCGGGGCTGATCCCAATGAGGAGATGCCCGAGGATGGAGCTCTTCCAACATCTGCCCAGCAATGTCATTTCAAACACACCTGTACTCACACCAAACCTTGCAATGCTCGTGCCTTTGCTTTCTCCAACCCGGCTGGGCACCCAAAGGGTCCTACAGCAGCTGGACTCCAAGGCCCTGGATGGTGGGACATACAGCTGAAGGAATCATGGAATGGTTTGGGTTGGAAGGGACCTTAAAGCTCATTTCATCCATCCCCCTGCTATGGGCAGAGACACCTTCCACTAGGATCAGGTTGCTCCAACATGGCCTGGAACACTTCCAGGGATGGGGCAGCCACAGCTTCTCGGGGCAACCTTTGCCAGGGCCTCACCACCCTCACAGGAAGAATTGCTTCCCATTATCCCATCCAACACTGAAAATCTGGAGCTTTCTACAAAGAAGTCTAGAGGGGAAGGACAAAATTAAGTAAATAAATCTTCATTTCAGGTCAACTGAAATGTTCCATTTCACTTTATACCCCAAGTATGTGCTTGGACACGGTAAGAGTTGGGTACATTCTTTTAATTAAGACTGAACTCAACACAGCACAGCAGTAGAACATCCCAAATCCCTTCCGTGACACGTAACACTTTATCCTGAAAATACATCTCAACCCTCTCCTCGGTTTTAGGCCCTCCTTCCCTCAGAGCACACGGAAAACAGCCGATTCCACTTCACACTGAGGGCGAGTTACAACTGCTCTATCTCAGCCAGCCCTCCCTGCTAACAAATACATCCTGATCCTATCAATCCTTGCAAAACTTCTGGAATGCCTTTGTTTAGAAAGGCAAGACCTACAGCAGGACACTCAAAATATTTCATTTTATGCTACGCTACAGTGCCTTCCTGAGTGGCATGTTCAAAAAACACTTGGAATAGATGAGTGGGATCAGAGCTTCCAAGTTGTTGATGGGAATTCACAAGTAAAGCCAGTAGTGATAAGAAAAGGAAGCCAGGATGGTGAAAAGATGATATTCACATGAAAGCTGTTGGCATTGTCCAGATACAAGAAAACCTCCCTGTGGGAACCATGTCGTGTTTCATATACAGCTGGATTTAACACTTCCCCGAAATCTCCTTGCAGAAGCTCTGAGCTTTCCAGCAGAATAACCATTAACATCAAAGATTAACCCCAAGTGGCCTGGAAAAAACCCAAACATCACCAAATTCTGCTCTTCATTATCCCTCAAGGGGAAAAACTGGATATATTTTAATTGAACAAGTGTCTTCCTGGACAAAAATGTGAGGAGAATGCATTTCATCAACAGTAGTTTTATAATCGGTTTTGCAATATTTCCTGCTCTAGGCCCTCTCTTATGTTTCTGCTTCTCTTATCAGCCAGGAATGTCCCACATCAACTCACCAGCAAGAAATTGTGTGTTTTCTCCCTCAGCCCAAGAAATTATTGTCCTGTGAAGGCTGTTCACAGTACTTAGAGCATCTCCATGTCTCAAAAATAAAGATAATGGTGCCCAAAATCACTGAGCAGATGTGGCAGGGGACTGGCTGATACCTTGGAGTTACCCATCCCGCAGGCACATTGCACTGCACGCGCTAAGAAATGACTCTGTGATTCCCCCTCACGTCACCACAAGCTCCTCGTCTTGACAGGAATTCGGAGTAATTTTAAGAGTCAAACTTGTGTCACACCATTGAAAAGAAAGTGCCAAAGCCACAGAACAAAACTCAGATATAGGTTCAATTCTGAGTTTTGCAGCGGATTTTCCCACTGTTACAGTTTCCTACCTGATGAGAAGAAAGGAAGAACATCTCCTTCCCTGAGTAGGTAGGAACAGAGCCCTTGCCTTAGCCCACTGCTGCTCCTGTAGTTCAAACAGTTACTAAAGTCTTCCCTCCAACAACCTTCCTTGTAGGGCTCTTCCAACTCACAATATTCAGTGACTGAAGACATTTTGTGATTGAACTTCCCTAAGAATTTCAATTCCAGATCAGGCTTAGAGCACAAAACCTTGCTCAACTTCATAAAGCACAACTTCAATCCTGGCTCAGATACTGAATCTTAGTGTAACTCAGCTTAGCATAAAACAAAACTTCAGAGGAAAAATCCTCAAGTATTAAATTAACAGAGGTATGGGACAAACTTCCATATATTCAAATGTTTTTTTTTTGCTGTGAATCTTGGGTGCTGTGAAAGGCTCAAAGTTGCAGATGAGACACAAACTAGAGGGAGCAATGTACATTCATTCAGCAAATCTCCTTTGAAATGGGACCAGTGAATGTCAGTAATTGGCCATAGCAGCGAGCAAAAAGATTTGAAGGAGATTTCTCCCTTTCTCTTTAGGGCAGGAAAGTGCCTGAGATCAGGGTTGGATGATTCCTGGTGGTGGCCCTGGCTCTGGTTTGAATCAAGGAACTTCCAGGCCGGTAGGAAGAGGACATGAACAAACTGGGCTAAACCTGATAACAAAAGTGAGGAAAAAAAGCATATAAACAACTGAAGAACCATAATTTCACAGGCAAAAAATCATCACAGTAGTGATCTCTGAGCCCCAAATTCGATGAATTTACGGACCATCAGCAGCACAACAGGTTGGAAGCCCTGACTCCACAAAGGACCAGCACCAGACATTCAGGGGAGATTAAACCCTGGCTTGAAGTTCAGCATCACCAGGGACCTCGGCCTTGGCTCGGCACAACAGGACGATAAGGAAAGATTTGCTCACGTGCAGATTTTTGAGCGATCTCAGCGCGCTCGAACTTGGCTAAACCTCGGCACTTAAACACACTCCAGACCTGGATGGCTCAAAGGGACACAGCATTGTTTGAAAGCTCCAGACCTCCAGGAAATCCATGGAACATTTTATAGCTCGCATGCAAGCGGGGTCAGGGGCTGAGCGTGTGCACAGTGCGTGAGTGTCGAGATGTACATTCAGGAGAACAAATGTGTGCATTAAGTTGGAAGGGTCACGGCCTGGTTAATCACTGGGGGATCATCTCCATCTCCTCCACCCCCAGCCCACAGCAGGGAGGGAAATGGGGGGACTGTTATCGGCCACGTGTGGGCCAGGAAAACCCAAGTCATACATTTGCCCTTTCCAATACCTTTCCATCCCAAGATCTTGGATGCGAAGTGATGCGTGAAGCCAGCCCAGGATCCTTCCCTCCTCACAGGGAAGGGGGAAGGGAGAAGTTGACTGAGTCAGAAATGTGCAGCCTGCCCTGCCATCTGCTCCTGGAACAGCACCACTGTATCCTGGCCATCACACAGTCTGTGGAAAAGTCACGATCTGGTGCCAATCCTCACTGGTTGGAGTTTCTCAGACTATATTTAGTCTTTTTGGGAAGGAAAGGGGTGTTATTGGTTGTTATGAGGACAAAAACATGTGATTCAATCGGCAACAGCTTGATTCCACTGGACCATAGGATCATGTGAGTCCCAGTAACAGCCCTGGTTTCTAACAACCATTTTGGAGCATTGTTTTTATTTATTGTGCACTACACATCACGTTGAGCGAAGAGAGAGATTCACTGCACACTGAAATTTGGACCCACTGTGTCCCATCCATATCAGAGCAAAACAGCTTGGGATTGGGAAATCCAATCTGCTCCACAACGTGATTTAACCCATAAATCTATGATTTCATTGGCACAGCTGCTCTTTTGTAACATCAGACTAGACATCAATAAGGAACGAGTTTGCTGGCGCTGCGAAAGCCCATCATGTGGCTCAGTTAATTAAAAACTGACCTCGTCCATGATCATTAAATGTTGTAATCACATGCCTGCAAGTGATTAGAAGGAAAAACAGACACCCCCCTCCTCGTTCCCATAGATCAGCAGCTGAGTAAGCCCAACACAAGGCCCTTATGCTCAATCCTTTTTATAAACAGCAGAGCTCAGCTTTTAGAGATGAGGATCCAGGAATTTTGACCATTCAATGTTTCCTCTTGCACCACAACCATATTTTTGCCAGACGTGGAGTCAGCATCAACTCCAGCCCCTCTGCTTCCCTGTTCCACCAGAAGCTTTGTGCTTGAGCTGGATTTCAGCCATGGAGCTCAGGCTGATCTATCTCAAGCATTGTTAGAAGGGTGATTTAGGTGGAGACGATACCATCAGCCATCGGAGGACAAATTCCAGCCCCGGCACTCAATCCTTGACAGGCACGTGAAGACAGAGAAATTGATTTTCAATTCTCTTTGAAACTTTGCCCTCCCTCATAGGTTCATCTCAGGAGTAGGTACACTCAGCATAGGGGAAGTTAATTAAGGGCAGATGAAAGATGATGGAAGTAGAGGAATGGATAAGAGGGGACAGATAAGAGGCAGCACGTTCCTTGGAGGATGGAGAGAGAAGGTTGCATGGAGAGCCCACAGCATATGGAATTCTTCACCCTCGAGTTTGCCCTGTGCTCAAACCCCTGGTTTACAGAAGAAATTACAAAGATAACGATGTATTTTCCTGAAACTGGATGTACTTGAGAGTTACCATTCTTGTACTGGCTTCACCTCTGCACCACAAGCACCTCTGTCACTGTGAGGGGAGGAAGAAACTCCTCCAAATTATGACAGTAAACAAAAAACCCAAACTATGTCTGCTCCATTATAAATCCCTTTGTTCATTTCAAATCATTAGAATCAGAATCACTAAGGCTGGAAAAGACCTGTAAGAACATCAAGCCCAACCCTTAACCCAGCAAACCATGTTCACCACTAACACACATTCCCATTCCAGTTACCTCGGTATTTCTACTCCAGCATATTTGGGTATTTGTTCAGTTGGGATTTTTTTTCTTTTGGCAGGGGTGGTTGTTTGGAGTTAGATTTTTTGAGGTTTTTTTGAGTATTGGGGTTTTTTCAGTGGAAACCTGTGGAGCTCACGATCCCAGCCTGAATCCACGACGGACACAACATCTAACAATCCAGGTTCCTGATTTTCTGGTTTAACTGAGCATCTCTTTTGTTGTGTATTCTCAGAAAGATCATTCAAGTCAAGAAATTTCCTTACTTTATACTCCTTCCAATCACTTTTAAAATTCACTATGTGGTAAACACCTCCAAAATACTAAAACTCTCACCCTTCTCATTCCTTCTGCCTCTGAATTCCTTATTTTGCCGCCTCCTTTGTGAGATGAATTTACTAGAATGAGACACAACATTTCAGGCACAGGCATTCAGCCCATTTATATAATGGCAAGATATTTTCCATGTGTTTTGTAGGCCTCTTAACACTTCTGTTTGCTTTTTTTTGACCACTGTTGTGTGTGGTGCCAAAGGCTACATTGAGCAACCACTGAGAAGTTTAAGTACTTCTTCTCCATTAATATATTAAACTTAGACTAGAAAAATTGGAGAAGAAGCTCCAATTATTTCTTCTACTGTGGATTACTTGGCATTTATCAACAAACAATTCAGTTCTCTTTAACTTCTTTCAGCTTCTCCCAAGCACTGGTGCTCACTGCCAGTGCCACGAAGTTGACAATAAGCCAACAGCAAAACCAGGTGGGCAAAGGGCATCTTCCAGCCCTGCTGCTCCACAGATGGAGGCAGGACCAAAAGGAAATGAATGGCCCAGTAAGAAGCATCATAAAATAGCACACAGTGCATTTATCCAGGATTTTTCTGGGTGTAGGAAGGGATTAACCACCATGGGAAGGGGACTATGCATGCACTGAGGACTCTTCCATTTGATAATGGAAAAGTCTTCTAAAAGTGAAGTCCCACTTCATTGCACAGGTCAGTGCCCCACAGACTGAGCGTTAATAGAGACCCAAGTAGCATCACATGCAACACTGAAAATGTTGCATTAAATGAGATTCAGTCCATCAAAAGAGACTCAAAGTCAAGAAGAAAGATTTACTCATCCTTTTCATACTCACTCAGCCTCCAACACCAGCAAATATGCCGAGTCAACAACATTTTATAAGGCTTTTCACTCCAAAGCCAGACTTATCACATATCCCAGTGTCATAACCTAATCCACGCTCTCAGATGCAGAAGATCATGGAATGGCTTAGGCTGGAAGGGATCTTAAAGCTCATCACATTCCAACCTCTGCTGTAGGTAGGGACACCTTTCACTAAATTTCATTCAGAGCTGCTGAGCTACTAAATAATTACACATTTTGAGAAAAACAACTAAACAAATGTCCAGCCTTTCAGTACCCCCAGTAACCAGATTGTGAACAGGGTTTTATAAGTTAAAGTTTGTACAAATTTGGGCCCTAGGGGCTCCTCCTAATCAGCACTAGAACCTCCCCCTTGTGAAGGGGAAAATCCCCCATTCCAGGCTCCTTCCATTGGTTCCTGGCACAACACTTCTTATTTTTAAGAACCCAACCCTTGTTTGTGATGTTTGTCTGAATGAATTACGTACCTACAAGAGGCTAATGGAAACACACTCAGAATCCTTTTGGGACCAAAAGGCAGAGAAGAGGCATCCAGTGATCCTGGCATTTTCTCTGCCTAAGTTGTTCTAATGTTCTTCTAACTCTGCAAACAGCAATGCTGCTGCACAACACACAAAATAAGTGTGATGAGAGGCTTTTATCTTGGAAAAAAAATAAGTGCTTTGCTTTCTGATAACATCAAAAAACCCTGCAGAATGGGAAAACTCAAGGAAAAAACCTAAATACTATAAAATTCTGGAAAATAATTAATAGATTTTTCTGTGCTTTCATAACATTCACTTGGGTAACCATAAAAAGCGATTATTATGGTAATAAAAAGGATGAATAATTTATTATGAATCCCAGACAAACTGTTCCCTTCCAGAATTCTAAGATGACTCCATGCATATGAAAATCAGCCCTTAAATGTCTGTGCTTGCTGTAGCCATAGGGTCAGAAAGGTCTTCCATTGTTTTATAGTTTTATTAGATTGATTTTCTTTTCCCAAGTTAAAATGGATCATAAATCTGATCATATTGGCACCTCACTGTATCTGCAGGGTTGTAACCTATATATTATTCCCATTTATTTAGCACAGGGATCAGTTTTATTGTCTGCTGCATCTCAAAACATACAGAACAATTTGGGGAGGGTGTCCATGTGTAATTCCCTCAAACTGGAATCTTCTCAACAGAAAAACTGATAGCCAGAATACACTTGCTTATAAATTTTATCTTCAGCAGCAGATCCAGAATGTCCAGCTTCTTTTTGTTGTATGGACTGACCATGTCAGTGCCTGTAAACTGTTGGAATCGGGGACTAAATCTAAAGAAGTCCAAATAATAAATCTGAAATCCAAGAGGGGAACTTTTCATCACGGAGAGATGAACACACCGTTAAAAAGCTTTTACAAACCTCAGTGTTATTGAAAAGAAAAACAAAAACCAAACAAAACACAATAACACAAAGTCCTGTGGCTGCTTTGCATGAAGGGGCTGCTCTGGGCCACTTCCCAGCTCTGCCATGGCCTGGATTGATCCTTCTGGATCAGTAGCAAGTCAAGATCCAACTGTGGCCAACTCCAGTCCCAACGTCACCAACACATCAGCATTTACTCCAAATGGGTTTGCTAAACAGAGACCCTGAAATTTTCAGGAGTTTTCTCCTAATTCAGGCAACTACAGGGTCATACTTAGCACATTTACTTATGAAGAAAGTAATACTAAGTTCCCTAAGTCTACTCAAATACTTTTGATATATTTGTTTATGCAAATACAACCTCTGAGCATCTCCTTAAACCCATGTTCCAAACTTGGTTCTGTCCCCCTTTTCTTCAAGAGTTGTTCTTCTAAGACATGGGGTTCTTAGGCCATAGCAAGGTCCCATTAGAGGTCTATGGAAGAATTTGTCATCTCAGGTTGTCTCCAGAGCAGATGAGTCCTCTCTAACTTCTCAGCTACTCAACACTGCCACAGCTCAGCCCATTCATCCCAGTGCAAAGTGTCTTTCATGCTGGGAAAGAGAGACCTTGGAAGTTCTTCAGGGGCTTGCACATAAAAAAAAATATTAGAAGAAGGGGGGGAAATTATGAACTTGAAAATAGGCTTTTCATGTGTCACTCTGTGACCCCATGGTCTCCATGGCAAAGGATAAAGCATAAGAGAAGAGGGAAGAGAACAGAGTTGCTGCTCATCAGGAGAATGTGAAAGGAGTAGCAAAAACCCAAGCCCTAAATGGGAATGGCTTCCCACTGCCAGAGGCCAGGGTTAGATGGGATATTGGGAAGAAATTCTTTCCTGTGAGGGTGGTGAGGCCCTGGCACAGGTTGCCCAGAGAAGCTGTGGCTGCCCCATCCCTGGAAGTGTCCAAGGCCAGGTTGGACGGAGCTTGGAGCAACTTGGGATAGTGAAAGGTGTCCCTGCCTATTGCAAGGGGTGGATGGGCTTTAAGGTCCCTCCCAACCCAACCCAGTCTGGGATTCTATGAATAATCCAGTTTAGGGTGTGTGCTCCTCATTTCCAAATCCATCCTTTCTCCACACCTGCAGGGCAGGAGGCTCCACAGAAGCCCTGAGTTATCATAAGACCAGGATTACCAGTGAGTACAGACCAGAGAAGAATAACTGAAGCACCTTCCAAAACAAACAGCCATAATTCAGTATTTGAGATACTTTACAAATTACCTATTGAAAATAGGAGAAGCTAATTCTTAATAGAGCATAACTGCCTGGCTTGAATTTCACAGATGTTTGAAGCGTTCACAATCTGGAATTAAACCAGGCTAATCTAAACCATAAATAGGAACCATCATTTGGATTATATCTGCAACCCTCTGGTTCAATTCACAGCTCATTATTCCGGAGTTCAACAAGCGACAAATAAACCTTAGAGAAAGCAAAAGAATTTTGTTACAGTCTCGTGTAATCTACTATTAAATAAGTCCTCACACAAACCATAATAAAATTCAATTTATTGTACTTTGTAAAATGTGATTCCCCACCTTGATAATTAAAAAGATATTGTAATAAAAGTCTTTAGTCCTCATGTGCTCACATTTGTTACAATCTGATTTTTATCCGAGCAGGAGGATTATAAGAACATGGAATTGCTGTTATAGCCTCTGTGTGCAAACACAATGTTAGGGGAGATAATTCTGGTGTTACATCCATAATGGGCAAGAAATTTAGAGCTCTGAGCCCTCAGCAGCTGCTGGGCCAGTCCAGCCCACCATGGACCACCACAGACCACCTTGGACAGTCCTGCATCCACTGGCACCAGCTTGGCTTCCCAGAAAGGAAGATCCTGAGATCTTGGCACCAATTAACACAATGGACTGGCCAGTGGGATTAGTGCTGCCTTTCCACTTTGGATTTAAAGCCAAGCTCAGGGGAAAGACTCTGGTAGTCAACTAACAGGCAGAAGAACCAGAGGTGCAGTATCAGCCTTTGCAACCTGTGTGTTCAGCCAGTGCCCAGGATCTTCCTGCCTGGCTTCCAAGAGAAAGAGTCAAGTAGCTTCCCATTTAACTGAAAAATGTGCACACAAAGCCATTTTTTCCTGTCTCAAGCAGGAACAGAAGGAAAACTCCCTCACAGACATTTCCAAGTCTCAATTCGGAGCCAACACTCTGCCTGAGAAACCTCTGGTTCTCTTGGCATCATCCTGGGGCACAGCACCATCCCTCCTGGGGGTTTTCCTGGCCTGTTTGCCACCCCGACACAGATTCACACCCCCCAGGAGCCAGTTGGGGTTCCAGCCCTGCGTTCACAGCTACACCCTGGGAAAAACCTTCAGACAACTCCGAGCTAGTTCAGATTCAGCTCTTCTGCAAGGCTGGTGCTTTCACAGGATGGGTTGGGTTGGAAGGGACCCAACCCTCTGAGTGGTGATTTCTATTGTTCCAGTTATCTTGGCCAAAAAAAAAAGGTTTAATTGTTTCTCTCATCAAGCTGGTGTTGTGAGCAGAGCAGAGGAGTCTCCAACCACTGAACATGAGACCCACTCTGGAGTCTCCACACTAATAAGCAGTGACTGATGCTGGAAGCAAAAACGGGACCAAGTGTGGGGAAATGCCATCAATTGCAACTCAAATCTCATGGAATCACAGAATACTTTGGGTTGGAAGGGACCTTTAAAGGTCATCTAGTCCAACCCTCGACAGTGAGATCTTAAAGAGCAGATGCTGCACCTCACACAGCCCTGCTGAACAGGACCCAGCACCTCAGGCTCTCCCACATGGACAATGTCTCTGGCTTATGCAATTCCACAGCCCTCATGACTCCCCTTGGCTGATGCAGCCTCCTGGATCTGAACATCAAATCCCAGCCATTGGAGCGAGTGCAAAGGGAACCCGACAGCAAAATAGAAATCCCTTCATCCAAACACATCACCCTTCCTAAAAATCAGGCAAACACACCCAGTTCCAGCAAGAGCCCAAACTTGATGTTTATTTAACAAGAATTCCTCCACCTCATGAGAGATTAAATCCATCAAGCTGGACAAACACTCCCATAACACAGGAAGAAAAGACAGACTCTACTCTCCTACAGCAACAGTTCGGAGCACCAGCAAAACAGGGTTATAAACCTCATAAAAGGTTTAATTCTTACAAGATAAATTATTTTTAAATATGTTCGCAAAACAAGCACTCCCTCCAACCAAGTTGATTCCCAGCACAGTTTCTCCTACAATGCCCACAGAGTAACCAAAGTACCTGTCACACTTTGTCATCACCAATTCATGGTGTCCAAATGGGGTTCATTTGTAGGTGCCTCTGTTATTGGCCTGGTCTAAAGTATCACAGCATTTCTAATCCACATATTGGCCTGGAATTGAGTTGATTTGTTCACATCTAACCATACATAAAATAACATCTGTCTATATAGCAGGTAAGGGCTTTAGGCTGGGTCACTTCACTCAGGTAAGTCCCTGTATAAAGAGAACCAAACTTAGATAATTGAAAGAATAGCCAAGAGTAAAACGTGGTAATAGATTGAGAGAGAACAACACAAGGACCATCCCTACCACAGGCTGGACTTGATGATCTTGGGAGTCATTTCCAACCTTAATGATCCTATGATGTGAAGAGTACAATTTATTATACCTGACCAGTAAAATGATCGTGGTTTTGCATTCATTTACATATTTTGAAAGCAGCACAGAAAAGCCTCTCCAGCCATCACACCACAGACAACACCAGGAGGAAAAACCAAACCTGACAGATCGGTTTTAATTTTGTCCTGACACTCCAAAAACCGGGTCTAGTCGGGGAAAGGCTTTCTCCTCCCAGCTCCCTGTCAGCACACGAGAGGGCACTGTTCTGTAGGCTCAGGGGAGAGAGAGCAGCACAAATCCATCATGTGCTGCACATGCAAATCCTTGTGCTCGTGCCAAGCAATTAGAGCTCCTCTGGAGAATTCAGTGCGTAGCAAGAACCAAACCTGCCAATTAATTCAGCGTCCTCAACACCTCAGGTGATCCTTCATTGCAGTATCCTTTTTTTTTTTGCAGAAATGCAGATAATCAAGCTATTTATGTTCCCCCAATTATCAGTGTTGTAATTTATTAGCACTACAAGACTGGAGCTGACTCTACACGGGACAGTTTCTTGCTGTATTGCATAAACCAGGTGTGATGGAGACAAGACACAGCTCAAAGACCTTGAGAAGGCTCCCACGTCCAGCCCAGGTGGGATAACCACTCAAATTTAGTATTTCAGGTTTAAACAAATGGATCCAAGAACTCTGATTAAATCCAATAGTGAAATAACTGTTTAGAAATTGAAGTGACACTAAAGTGCCTCCAACTTGTGATTCCAACAGGTGCCAACCCTTCAGGTGTCTTGTTCTACTACAAAGTGTTTCATAAGAAGCAGAAGGGACAGGAGCGGGGTTTTAGCCAAAAAAGCAAACCAGCCAGCAGGTGTAACAGAGCTTACAAGACACTCAGAGCTGCATTTGCTCCAGACTAAACACTGCTGCAGTTTGCCCATTTTAGCAAAATCATTCCAGCTTCACCTTGCCACGAACCACACAGGCTGTGGTTTGTTTTCATCCCCAAACACCCTTGTTACCTGCATTTCTAACACAATCTCTGCCCTCTGAGTATAAAACCAGTGTTCATTACAGCCTCCTCCTCCTGCAACTAAATTAACAGGAAAGGGTATTTTATTATTTAAAACCCAGTCAGCCGCCTGCTGTCAAGTCCTGGTTTTAGGCTTCTGTGTTTCTCCTGCAGCACGTGCTGACAGATGCCACATTCTGGGGGAAACACACAGGCCTTGAAACATAAGCAAGGCAGGAAATTGCTATCTGTGGGTATCAACAACAACAACAAAAATATCTATGCATGGCTCCTCCATGGACAACAATGTTCCCACTGAGGAACTGGGACCAGCGCCTCCAGATCAGATTACCTGCATCCCAGAGCAGTTGATTTCCCTCCTGTTCACATTATAGCTCTCAAATCTTCGAGCTAAGTGGCCAAAAAATATATCAGTCTAGTCATCATGTCTGCTTTTTGTGTGCTTTTTCTGTGCTGGACGAGGGAGCACCACATCACACCAACACCACTTGGAAATCCCCAAACCGCACATTGTTGCAGGGGTACAGCCTGCCACTGCCATCCTGGTGGCCACTGCTCTGACATCCCAGTGGCCACCACTCCCTGCCATCCCTGTGGCCATGGCCAGCTCAGAACATCCCCAGGAACCACTTGGCACCAAAGGGGCTTTGCAGCAGAATAAATGTTGTGTAAAACCTCTGGATTAAAGCCATCCTGCAAGTGCCAAGTTGATTGTCAAGTGGAGGCTTCTCTTAACTTAAATAACCTGGAGATGTTGTCAGCCCAGCAGGGCTGTGTTACCAAGGACAGAGCGCGCTCCTGGAACACAAATCTCTTGTCCTTAGGTAGCCTGTGAACTTCCTGAACTCATCCTGTGAATCAGGAGTTCATCTCCACATGCCACACTGAGGGATATTCATGTCTCCCCTGCCAATGTATTACTATGGAGTCATTATATCATCATCTGCACTTCACAGAGATGTTTCAAACATCTGGTTGGCTTTAAATGCTCAAAACCACATGCACGCACCGCTCGCTCTTCACGGTGAGCTGCTCCTCCCGTGGCTACGAGAGGCCAGAGCATGTGAACCTCAGTGACTCCTGATCCATGATGGACATTCTGTTTACATTCAGCTGACAACACCAAGGGGTTTCCTTTCCAGCTGCAATCAACAACAAAAGAGGAGAGAGAACACCAGCAAAACCCTCATCACGAGTCAGGGACTCGGCGCCCGCTGCCTCCGGGCCACATGAGCTCCAGAGGTAACAACATCACAGCATCCTTCAGTCAGATTCCAAAGGGATGCAGATGGAGAACATTATTTTACCTATTGTTTAGAGGCACTTAACCTCCAATGTGGAAACTATTTAACACAATAGAGATAATTAAATTTGCTCACTTCGTTTTATGCTGATAGAAGCAAAATGGAATTGGACTGAAAGGCAAGATGGGCACGTCACAGCCTGCAGGAAAAAATGGGACTCCAGGGAGCAGAGAATCACTGGGATCCATCCCCCAGTGTCATCACAATATAGCAGAGCACTGGATTAGAATGGGAAATCATCACAAGTCACATATCTGACCTGAAAACAGTTTTCTCCTGGTTTTGCTACACAAGTCTGGAATACTTGCTTTCCCGAAAATTTTGGTAAGTGAATACATGGGGTTGGTGGGTGGGGGATTTATCACCACCCCCTGCCTCAGAAATGCCTCTTCTGATGGACACTCAAATCATGACAAACAGAATGGTACCTACAGACATGTCTTAAGATAAATCAGACAGACAGGAATGGAAGGAAAGACAAACACTGGGTTTCCTTTGCCTTAACAAAACCAGTTTGCCCAGTTCAGAGCTTCTGGAGCAGGGCACCAAACTGCCCTCAACTTCCAAAATCCATTCTGTAAAGACATCTAAAAACAATTCAATAACAAACTGCTTTCCTTGCCCACTCTTTCATCTAAACATTATTTTATGTGATGTCTAATGAGAGAAAATTCATTAGAGTAATGAGAGAAAACTCATTAGATTAATGAGCAGCAGCTGCAAGTGCTTCAGCTCCCTTGATGAACATACCAGGGAGAGAGAGGGGCCAGAGTGGGCTGAGCCAGTACTGCCTGTTGGGACACTCCATCCAACAAGGACATTATTGTGGCTGCAAGTCTCAATCTCTCCTTTAAATCTCCAGGAACAACAGTCCTTTCCACTAGAACAGAAGAGGATTTTCAACTGCATTTATTCAGAAAGCTGTGAGTCCTGAAGGGACCATGATTTCATCTGTTCTGACCTCCTGCATCACCCCAAGCACTACATCTCACCCACTCACCTGGCTCTTCAAAGTCCAAGAACTACATAAAGCCCAAAAATTAAAGCTCCACTGGGGTCCTGGCTAAGCCCCCTCCCGTGCAGGCTGGCCTGGTTTGCTGAGCACCAGGAGACAGTGAATCCTCTGTGGCATTCCCACCTGGAAACAGGTGGTCTGTATCTAAGTTAGAATGTGTTGGGGTTTAGCTTCCAGCCTGGATTCCATCTTTTCCTTTTGTTTCCAAAGTTTCCTCTCACAAAACTATCCCAAGTGCACAAATACCAAGTCACTTCATTTATTATTTTTTTCAGAAATGCAGTAGATTAAGAGTTTTTCAATATTGTTCTTCCCCCAGCTCTCAAAAAAATTCTTTTAGTCCTTTTCCACACTGCATTCTATTTTGTGACATCTTTTTGAAAAGAAATAAAAGGACCAAACCCACATGGGTTGGCTGGGGAGCACAGGGCTACCCAACACAACCATTCCAGCATTACAATGACTTTCCTGTGCCGGCCTGGATCATTGGGAATGGCAGGATGAGCTCCCAAAGGCATTTATTTCTGTGGCAGTGCCATCAGAACCCCTCGCGCCTGCCTTGTTCCCGGATGGAGAGCCCCAGCTGCATCAAAGCCTTTTTGATTTCCACGGGCTGAGCTTCCCAAGCCTTCCAGACCACACGGCTTCTTGACTCACCACTGCACTTCCCAGCCAAGGCGTGAGCTGGACAAAAGCTTCACCAACAGGAATGTTATCAGGACTTTAGGTTGCTGACGAGAGGATGGAACAAGAGCAGGCCAAGATCCAAGGAGCCCAACAACCAGTCTCTGATTTCACGAGGGCTCCCCGGTGATGACTCTTTTTTTTTTTTTAGATCTATCAGCCAATTCTTAATCCCTTTGCTGTGTGTTTTAGCCCATGAAACACTAATTGCTTTCCTCAGATACACATCCAGCACTTCAGAAAGACATCCAACTTTATTTCAGCTACCTTTGTCAACCAAATCCTTAAAGAGTGAGGCAACTTTTGTTTGACAGTTGACCTCCATTTCAAAGTGTCCACCAAAAAACCACATCTGTCTACAGAACTGCAACAGTTTATTAGTGCTTTTTCCTCCACTACATGAAAATGGAGCAATCAAGTGACAGTTTACTCAGTTGGGAAGCTCAATCTGATCATTGAAGGCAACAGCTGCTTTTCCCAGTACTTTGCAAGGAGAGAAGCAGAAAACCAGATAAAAGTATCCATCAGTGCAGGGCACTTGGGAGTCCCAAATTCTCTGCTCCATCATTCAGTAACAGCTCTCCAGGAGCACAGGCATTAACTAGTAATTGCTTCAAGAACCATCCAAACTGAAAGGTAAACAGAGTCCTCACATTTCCCTAACATTGCTCAAATAACGCTCCGCTCATTTATCCAGCAAATCCAGCTCTTAGGATAAGTCATAACAATCCATAAACTCACTCTGAGCCTTCCAACTACTCCTCCAGCTCTGATGAACAGCCTGAACAGACAAACCCGAGTCACCACAGACAGGAATGAGTTGCTCCGAGTCGGGGCTACCAGTGCCACCCCATTAGTCAACCCAGGCCCGATGATTTCATCCCTCTCCCAGCCTCAACCATCAAAGGCTTAGACAAATTACGAGTCTTCCCAAATTCTAGCCAGTTGCCCACCAAACAGCTATAAACATGCAGCAAGTCTCTTTGGTGAGTAATGGGAACAGAATTTGCTCGGCGGCCGCGCTCCGCTCCCGGCACAGATCCTCTGGTGGATATTTATCCGCACAAATATGCAACGTGGTGCTGCTTTCCCACAAATGTTCCTGCCAGCGCGATTTCTTTGCTCATCCAAAGTGGATGGGGAATAAACAGCAAAGCAGATCAGCAAATTCAAGATGGAAAAATATCCATCTTGAGAGGATCATCCCGACCACGTGAGGAGGAGCGGCTCGGTGCCGATGCACTGGATCAATTACCCGTGTTGGGCAAGAGAGTGAGTTGGACTCACCCCCTTCTCCTCCCCTCTGTACTTTCGCAGCCTCATTTATAAGCAGAAATAGAGGTAACAAAGTAGTAAATACCAAAAAAAACCCATCTGAAAACGATCACATAAATTGGTCAAGCCCTTCCCAGTCGGATCGTGGAGCCAGAGCTCAGCATTGCCTCGGGCTCTGCGGTCATCGGCTCATGCCATAACTCCAACATGATGAAAAGGGACAGGGGATCATCCTGACAAAAGTATTAAAGTATTTCAGACACTTTAGACATGCAGGATGTCTCAGGTCACACATGGGGATTTTCCTCCTGACATGTTACATCTGGGATAAGAAACAGCTGGGAAGGCGATTGTGTTACACGTGCACAGTGCTCGCCATTGTGAGCGCAACCAGAGACACCCAGGCCCTCCTTCCAGCCCTCAGCACGTGCTCCCAGAGCAACTGGAAGTACAGGTCCCGGGTGTTGCAAGGCCTCCAAGCACCACTTGATTCACTCTGAATGACAACATCCAGTCCCTGTTGCCAAGGCTTCCATCACCCTCCAGTCTCAATCCTCTTGCAACTAAAATTTGCCCCCCTCCCCACTGGCATCCCAAAATATGGAGCCCAGACCTCTGAAAGTCAAACTCAAATCCAACCACAGTAATTATTGCAGCATTAAAACCCCTGTGAAATGGCATTAAATGGGAAGATAAACATGCAGTGAAAGAAATGAAGTACCTGGTGCAGGTGTTCGGGAGATGAATTCACACAGGACAGAGTCAGTGTGTTCAATCAATAATCCTGCCTGGAAAAAGAGAAGAAAAATTAAGATTTTTTTCAGAATTTAAAGATCTTCTATAATTGAACAAAATGAAGATAGTTAAGTCATTAAAACTGTCAACACTTAAGCACACTTAGTAATCAAGAAAGACTTTGTGTTTTTTTTCTGTACACCATGAACTTCTTTCTGCCCAATAAAAGAACAGTTACTAAGGTTTATAAAAATAATTATTCTGTCTTCTTTCCTCCAAAACTATTTTGTTCTAACAAACAAAAGGCCTGGAAGAAAAATCTGAAATACTCTTTAAAAAATCCTATAGTGTGAAAGTTTCATGAACAGGCTTCTTCAGCAGCTTGGTCTTTCAGGAGCTGAACTCTATCAGGGAATTTCTTGTAGTACCAACATTGGCAATGGCCACATATCCCATTTATTCCACAGAACGCTGCAAAAACCTTAATGAAAGACCACTTCTTATTATTTTAATCAACATTTAATAAAAATTAAACAAAACATTTAAACACTTAAAACTTCAGAACATAGTTGGCCTCAATGATCTTAAAGGTCTTGTCCAACCTAAATGATTCTGTGATCCTCTGATTGCCATTTCCAGCATTACCCATAAGCATTAATTGGCTTAATAACCAAGTATTTTCATTATAGCAGCAAGAACAAGGTCCAAAATCCAAAAGCCAACTAAGGTCCTTATCCATTTGAGCCAACACTGTCTTTTCTTGCCTCTAAAGTGAGGGGACAAAAGAGAGTCTTCCCTGAGGAGCCTCCAGGACCCAGGGAAGAGTTAAGTCACCACCAGGACAAGGCCTGCTGACCCCACCCTTATCCCTGAACTCCCTGGGCCAGTTTGTGTTGTTTTATCTAGAAAAGTCTGCAAACATTTGATGCATCTTTTAGAAGTCTCAACACCCAAAGGCTCCTGTGTCAGTGACTATTTCACTTATTGCATTACAATTAAAGATCAAATCCCAAATCGCTGGAGTTGTGGAGAAATCAGGAACCCAAGTACTGATTTCAGCCTGGAAAAGGCTCCAGAGAGACCTTAGAGACCCTTCCAGTGCCTAAAGGGGTTCCAGGAGAGCTGGAAAGCGACTTTGGATAAGGGCCTGGAGGGACAGGACAAGGGGGAATGGCTTCCTGCTGCCAGAGGGCAGGGTTAGATGGAATATTTGGAAGGAATCCTTCCCTGTGAGGGTGGGGAGGCCCTGGCACAGGTTGCCCAGAGAAGCCGTGGCTGCCCCATCCCTGGAAGTGTCCAAGGCCAGGTTGGACAGGGCTTGGAGCAGCCTGGGATAGTGGAAGGTGTCCCTGTCCACATGGAATGAGATGAGCTTTGAAGTCCTTTCCAATGATTCAATGATTTTACCAGAACCACAACTATTAGGAAGGAAGCCAAAATCCCCCTACGTTTATTAATTTATTATAAATGCATGATTTTTAGCAACCAACTCACGATTTCTAAGTGTACAGGGCTGGCAGAGCTGCAAATCCTTTTGACTCATAACATTCATGGGGGAAACCCCAACTGGCCTTCACTCCCCACCCACTCTCAGTGCTGATGCAAAGGCAGCTCCTACCAGGTCCATAAATATGACTGGAAGACAAGATCCCCCCCCATTCCTGATGGCCACCAGAGAGTTCTGTGTCAGAGTATCTATGGCAAAGCTATTGCACAATAAATAACATAAAGCATCCCATTAAATTACAGCCAGTGTTTTGAAATCAAAGAATGCTCCAGATATAAATATTTATGGGGGTTGATGAACCACTAATGAAATCAAGACTCAAATGTGCTTGGACTGTCCTTCACCCAAAATGAGTAAGACTCGAGTGTAAATATTGCTGTTCAATGACACAGTTTGTGCACTGGCTCCATGGCAGGGAGAGCACACATGGGAGATCAAAGGCACAGAGTGGAATCTTGATTGAGCTACAGCAAAATACTCAACCAACTGTGCCAACCATGTCCTCCTGAACAGCCCTCGGCCAGCAGTGACCAGGTGTGCTGATGTCACTGGCACAGGTGAACACCCGAACTGGTGCTAATCCAAGTAAGTGCAGCATTGGTTTTGGCTCCATTTCCCTTGGTGTGGATGCTGGCCAAGATGCAGATGTGGAGAAAAGCCCTTCTGGGAAGGGGAGAGGACAATCACAGGGATTACAGGAGCCAAGCAAAGGAAATCCTCCTGCATTGTGGTCAAAGGCCGAAGATGGTGATCTGTCCCCTCTGTTCTGATGAGATTCCACTAGGACACTGCATCCAGTTATAGGTCCCCAACATAAGGATGTGGAGCTGCTGGAGAAAGTCCAGAGGAGGCCACGGAGATGCTCTGAGGGCTGGAACCCCTCTGCTCTGGAGCCAGGCTGGGAGAGCTGGGGGTGTTCATCTGGAGAAGAGAAGGCTCCAGGGAGACCTGAGAGCCTCTTCCAGTGCCTAAAGGGGCTCCAAGAGAACTGGAGAGGGACATTGGACAAGGGGGAATGGCTTCCCAGTGCCAGAGAGCAGGGTTAGATGGGATATTGGGAAGGAATCCTTCCCTGTGAGGGTAGCAAGGCCCTGGCACAGGTTGCCCAGAGAAGTTGTGGCTGCCCCATCCCTGGAAGTGTCCAGGGACAGGTAGGATGGGGCTTGGAGCAACCTGGTCTAGTGGAAGGTGTCCCTGCCTGTGGAAGGGGGTGGACTAGATGACCTTCAAAGGTCCCTTCCAACCAAACCATTCCATGATCCAGCAGTCAGGGATCCTCCTGTTCAAATCCACAAGATCTCAATAATTCCCATGCCTGATTTTCCATCTCAGTTGCAGGTCAGGGAGACCAGGAGCAGCAGGAAGCCAAACCCTCCGATGCTCTGAAAGATCTTTGAGACTCTGCAGCTCAAGAGTTACAACTGTGGAGCAGCACCAAGACTGAGCTCCTTCCCAGAAAGCCCTCACTGCAAACTCCCAGGGCAGACTCTTTTGCAGACGTCCTGCTTTTCCCACCCTGTAAAATGTTATTCCAGAAATTCCATATAAACGCCTTTCACATCACATTACATTCCCCCAGCAGAAATAAGCCAGATAAGGAATGTCTGCCCACGAGTGTTGTGATCAGGCTTTCAACACATCTCAACTTCAAAGGGGCCAAAGAGGAAAATCTGCTCATCCCAGCAAATATTTGCTACAGCTCCCACTTCCAGTGTCTTTCAGGTGTCTGATCATCAAATTAATGGATTCCCCCAACCCTTCTTAGGTGGCTGATGAGCTTCTCCTAAACTCCTCCAAAATTATCACTGAGGGAAATTAGAAAAAACCCCAACCATATGGTTTGAACACAATAGTTTTCAAAGGAAATAACAGCTCTCTGTAGACTCCACATCCTCTAAATCCACTGTGAGAACAGATAAAAGTCACATTGTAGTCGAGTCTCCACCTAAACAACTCAAGCAGAATCTAGGTCAGTGTTCCCTCCTGGGAAATGATGGATTAATCAGTGGTGCTTCCGAAGGGATTTTTGACTAATGCAGTGTTTTTATATAGGAACTGGCAGCCACCACCTCCTGCAACTCAATATTCTCTCAAAGCCTGCAAGAGCCAAAAGTTACACTTGAAAAGTGCTTTTAAGCCTGCTGGAAAAAACTGTGCCCTTATTCCAAGCAGAAACAGAAAGAAGAGATTATTCTTGGTAACAGCACTTCCTACCCAGCACTTCCAACACCAGAGGTGTCTTCTCCTCCCAGGTGGTGACAGTCCATCCACTCAGGGTTCCAGAGCTGCAGATCCAGGAGCCACCAGTCACAGCTCCTGAGGTCCCACCTCCACCTTCAGCTGCAGACCCTGTTTGCACCATCACTGTTCAAAATGGGAACCAGCCACAGGAAGTTTTCTGTGGCACTGGATTTAAGCAGGACCATCTTTGCTGGCTGGAAGAGAAGTTTCTCATCCCAGTTTTTTGGGATATGGTTCCTCTTGGCTGCACTGAAGGAACTTGATGTTTTCTGCCCAACCAGTCCACAGGGACATGTATTAAATCTGACAATATTTGGTGGAAAAGAATCTGAGGTCCAGCATGAACCTTTTGCTGCCTCCAGAGAGATGAAAGGAGGCAAAGTGGTGGGAGGGGGAGCTTTTCCTATCCAAAAACTAATGTTTTGACTCCATTCCATTCAGAAGAGGAAAAAAAAAACCCAACACCAAAGAACAAACCCTCCTACTAAAAAGTCTTGTTTTCATTCCTTTGTGGAAATCAACCGCAGTTTAAACTCCTATTTTTGTACAAAGCAGATTTTTGTTTTCTGGTCATTTGTAACTTGCCCTCCACAATCATCTCCTACCCCCAAAGTGCAGGTGACACCAAGGGGAGTCCCCAGCACAAGGGATTCCAGAGCCAGGAACGGTTTTATTTCCCACCTGTCCCTCCAGCCCAAGGGATGAGTTATTTCCATAAGGACATGAAAAGCTCTGACTACAAAGACAACTCACAAATATTTTTAGCCTCTATAAAGGCAAAAAAAATTGAAGGATAACCTGTCCTCTCTCCCTGCAGCTTCACCTTACAAAACTGGGATCCAGCTCCATCCCATCTGAGCTTCCCACCCTCCTCCCTCTCCCAGGGCCACAAGTTTTTGGAGCTGGATTTGGGGAAGATGCAGGTTTTGACCCTGGGGAGCTCCTGCATGAGCCACAGCACAGCAGCTGCAAGACCTGGGTCAAAGAAAGGCAAGAAAATGGGCACGAGGGGGGAAGAAATGACATTATTCCCCAATTTTAGCAATTTTACAGCAGCTGGGTGTGCACATCTGGGGGTCAGTTCTGCCACAGCCACATGGCTTTTAAATCCCTCTAGGGATGGAGGATCCACCACTGCCCTGGGCAGCCTGTGCCAGGGCTGGATAACCCTTCTGGGAAACAATTTATCCCAACATCAAACCTAAACCTCCCCTGGCACAGCTTGAGGCCATTCCCTCTTGTCCTATCTCTTTTATTTGGGAGAAGACACCAATTTATGATCTACATTATAAATGAACAAGAACACAAGCTCTGAAGGGGTAACACCCCCCAGTCACTCTCTGCCCCCCAAAGCAATGAAGAAGTGGTCGCACCCACACTCCCATCCTGTGCTTAGCAAATTTTTCCCATTTGCATCAATTTTATATCCATTTTGCTGGTTTTATTACCCATATCTCTGCCCCACTATCTTCTCCAGAGCCTGCAGTCTCTCCCTGGATGAGCCATTTATCTCCAAACCCAAATAAAGAACATTTTTAGGCTGTGCCATTGCATGGGAAAGATGCACTTTAAGTTAACAGCTTGAATTAACGAGGCAGTAAAACTTAAAATGACCTTCTTTGTAGTTTTTGGCATTAGAGGAAGCATCAAGTCCTCCTTTTTTTTGTTAGAATGGCAGAAGATGGTGAATAGAGCACTGCTTATGGTATCAAGTGATCCATTTCAGTTTTACTCTTTAACAAATAGAAGACAAAACCCCTCCTTTTCTTTCCTAAAAGGGCTCCTCTCAGACAGGCTTTTACTGACTGATAAACAGGGTAATTATATTTTAACCAGGCTGCCCACAAAGAATCAGTATTCAAACCACCCCCTGTATCCTTCCCAGCTCAAAAGCCTTTGCAGGGACAATCAGGGAAAATGGAGAAACTATTAAAATCACATTTCAACAGGATCATAGTGTTTCTCAGGGCAGGTCCATTAAAGAGATGGACTGATACCTCCATGTCCTGTCAGGATTGGGTTCCTCTACTTAGAGGAAATGGCATGTTCATTTTCCAGGACTGTGCTGCAACCTGATTCTGAATAAACTTCACATTTCCTCCACCTGGGAGCTCAAACCAAGTCCCCACCTGAGGCAGCAGATGTGCCCCCACATCCCTGTGGAGCAAAGCCTGGCAGTGCCCACTCACCCACTGCCCCAGAGCATCACTCTGGGCCTTTCAGTCACTGCTCCTACACATCCCAAGGGCAGTTTGAGCTCAGCATGGGGAAATGGAGCCCAGCATCCCTCTGGAGGGGCTGCCAGGACTTTGCAGCACACAGGAGCAGCCCCTGCTCCAGCCCATCTTTCCAGCTGTTGATGCTGCCCTTTATTTATCACCCAGTGATCTCCAAGCATTTCAAATATTAATAAATTCAGTTTTCAGGTCCCAGTGCAGGACATATCCCCCATCACACCCATCTCACAGACAAGGAGAATGTTAATCCTGGGGTACAGCCACATTTCACTCCATAACACAAAAGTGCTGACATCAGCCCTAGGGACATCACTGTGTCCTACCACCCCCTCAGAGACAGGATTGGCACCAGGACATTTCTGCCTCCAGCCAAGCCCATGCACTCTCCACTACCAGCATGTCCTTGACCAAAGACAGGATTTGGATTTTTCCCCCTGAAAGATTGTTTTACTCCTTTGTGAAGGAAACACGTGCCCTGGAGATAGAGCAGCAGAGGCTCAGCACAATTTCCCAGTTAGAAAACCAAACCAAACCAATCATTCCCATCTTCAAAAAGCACTTTCAGGTGACAACCACAGCACAGAGTTTGATGCACCCCTGGGCTGCAGGATTCCTGCTTTCCCTTTCCATGGCTCCCACAAAACCAGCAGCTCCCCATCCCAGTTCTCTGCAGTTCCAGTGCTGTCCCACTGCTTCCCTCCTCCTCTCAGCAGCAGCCCCTGAAGGAACAGGAAACTTCTACAGGAGCTTAATGGAAAGTAGCTCCTGAGAAAACAGCTTTTTTTCCTAGGAAAACATATCCAAGCACAGACATAAGCACTTGCTGCAGAGGTTTAAGAGTGCAGCCAAAAATGCCAGGAACCCTAAATCATGTTTTTAAAACTCTTCAAATACCTGACAGGTGAAGGCAAGTCTAAACTGAATCGACACAGAAGCTCTCAAAAAAATAAAATAAAATAAATAAATAAATCACAGCTCAGCTGTTGTTTAATCCTACAAACATTTAGGCCCTCCGGACACTTAAAGCAACCCTAAAGATCTCCAGGTATACAATGTTCCACTTCCAGTCAGGTAGGATGAATTTTATTTAGGAGAACTCTGCAACTCAACTTCTATTTCCAGACTTAATCAAGACATAATGATGGAGGAGACACACGGGGAATAAGGATTTCCCACATCCCTGTGCCCTCCTGCTAAGGATAAAATACAGACACACACAAACTGAGAGACAAGCATGGATTTGGTATTTCACACCCTCCTTCCCTCCTTTTTCTCTTCTATTTATGAAAATTCCCTTTGGAACAGAAAGTCAAGATTCAGGATGTCCTGAGAAGGATCCCAAAAAGGCATGTGGCAGTTTTTTCTTTAATTAGACCCAAAAGTGAAGGCACCTGTTTAGCCCAAGGGGCTTCATTACTTAATTGTCTGGGAGGAGTTGGGTGGTGATGCTCCCAAGTGATTCCAGCTGTGAGGAGAAGACTCTCAGCTGGGGAGGGAAGGCAGAAGAAACTTTTAAACAAAAGCGAGGAAAACATCACAGCTTCTACTCCAAAGCCCATTAAATCCACGAGAATCTTTCAGGCAGCTTCCAAAGATTTTGGATCAGCCCCAGAAGCTGCTTCTCATCCACAATTCACAATGAGGGAACAAAAAGCCTTTTTGTGCACATTTTCCAGATGTGGAAACTGAGGAACATGGAAAGCTGGTGCAGAGCAGGTCAGGGTGGCAGAGCCCAGGACAGGATCACTCCTGCTCCCCACTAAACACAAGAGTGGAGGGGAAACATCCAACCAAAACCATCCCTGTCCCAGAGAGCAGGAAGGGTTTGAACTTGTTTTCTCATTGCAACACAAAAAAGAAAATTTTTAGTAGCAGAAAGTTGTTTCTCTCCAAGGGAGAGCAGAGAAGCAGAGGGTGATGTGGTGGATATCAGAGACACCATAAAATTAAGATTCCAGGGGGCACTGCCCTCAGCCAAGTTTATGGATCACAAGGACAGGAAAACAGCAACATCCACCACAAAAAAAGCAAAACACTTGATACATCCACCTGGCAACACTTAAAATGACAAAAAGGGGGTTATAAGAAATAACAGACATACCTTTTGCTGACACTGAAGAGCACAGGACCAAGAGGGAAGAGGTTTGGGCAGAAATGGAAAGGAAAAGCAAGAGCTGTTTTGCTCCAAGGGAATACACCTCTGGAGCAGGGATGGTTTCTACATTCTGAGACTTCACAGCCCCACAGGCTGAGACACTGGCACCACACACTGCTCAGAACAAGAGGGGGAAGGAGCAGGACGAGCTTTGCATCCAAGACAGCTCTAATCTCCCCTAACTCAGAGCAGCAGCACAGTAGCACAGCTGAACCAAGAGGGAGCAAAACCAAACCACAGCTCAGCCTCCCACCCACACACACTCCAAGAAATCACAACCCATTAGACTCAAATCAAGGCAATTTGGGGACACAGAGGAGAGAGACACCTCACTAACCTGCTCAGGAAGGAAAGGATGACACTGGAAGATGCCCAGGGCTTCAGCCAGGTCCCAGGAGAGCTGACAAAATTTCAAAGCATAGCACCTTGAAGCCCAAAATCCAGGAGTTCAGGAAGACCTGTGCAGACTCTCAGGAAGCAGAGAACTATCCTCCAACTCCCTTACTGCCCTTAGCAAGTTATTAAATTAAACCCTTAGCTCCAGGCAGCACCTCCACCAGAAATCCACCCCAGGGAGGGGAACCAGCACTTATGGGTAATTTTAAACCCACTGCCAGGTGGGGAAAATGGGCTGGGCTGGGCTCTCCCATTCCAGTAATCTCCTCCAGCTGCCCACAGATGCTGATGGTCTCACCTGGGCAGCTCTGAGCTCTCGGAGGGGAGTCAGGCAAGGGCAGCACCCAGGAAAGGGCTGGTGCTTCCTGCATCGCTCATCCCTATGGACTCCTCTCCTGGGAATCATTTCAGGACTTGGCCTTCAGTGCTCCCTGGTTGTTCTTCACATGGATGATTCCCTCCCTCATCATTCCCCTGGGAGCCTGAGCACATCAGACCAGCTCCCAGAGCCTCTTGCCCACCAGGCAAACCAAGAGTGAGGGGCTTGACACACAGTTCTGGCTCAGAGGGGTAAAAGGTTCATCTGTCCTTCCAGAGTGACCCCCACAACAGTCCAGGATGCAAGAGGGACAGAGCTACACTTGGCTTTTCAGTCATGGACTAAAGGAAAGGGAGACAAGTCAAAGCCAGGTTGGACAGGGCTTGGAGCAACCTGGGATAGTGGAAGGTGTCCCTGCTCATGGCAGGGGGTGGCACTGGGTGGGCTTTAAGGTCCCTTTTAACCCCAACCATTCTGTGATTCCATGATCTCTGACTCCAGACACAGTTACAACAGGTATCAGTGCCTTGGGACAGTGGAGGGAATTCCCAAAATCCAACCCTAACCCCACCTTCCCCCTGAGGTACGCTGCCATCACTCCTGATTTGGGGACGGAGGGGGGAAGTTGAGCACAGACTTGTGAATGTGGCAGTGTTGTTTCTACAACACAAAAGCTGCAGAATTGAGAAACTGAGGGTTAATTTTCCACTGGAAAAGGCAGAGGAGAGCTCAGCCATGGGAATGTACAGAAAGGCAGCCCTGGCAGCTCTGGCTGTGTTGTTCCCTATCCCAAGCTTCTCTCCAAGTCCAAGTGCTTTGAAGCACAGGAATACACACTTATTAACTTGTAGTAATTACTGCTTAAACTCCAGGACTCAATGTATAGGGTTGCAGAGAGAACTTCAAAATGACAGCAAAGTGCTGCTTAAACTAAAACCCAAAACAAACCAGGGGGAGGGAGAGTGAAAAAAGGGAAAGAACCCCACATTTATTAGACATATGAGCCCTCATAATTCTGAACCAGCCTTGGGAGGTTGGAAGCCTGGTCCCAATTTATTAAAAGCAAGGGCCAGCAATGCTGAGAGTGAGCTAAAAACATGCAGAACAGAAGATGAAACATACTGAGCTACTGGATGTGGTAGTAAATCCTTCACTTTGTTAATTAATTAGTTTTCATGCTAAAGGTGAGGTCAGATGTACACAGAGCCCATGGAGTGAGTCTAAATGATTTCTGTGATCAAAAGCTCCATCTTTTAGGCTTGCAGCCTAAATAAGCCAATTTTTCTCTTTTTTTAACCAACCAATCGTCTGGTTAAAGCTTTGCTCAAGGGACACACTGCTCCTGCCTTGTACTAAGCCCAGCCTGTGCAGGTCAGCTTTGCAAACAGCATCTCCCACAGAGCCAGGCTGCACTCAGAAATCATCCTGTTTTCTGGGGAGTTTCTGATTTTTTTTTTCTCGAAAAGAAGGAAAAATGGAGACTGATGAACGTGGTTGTGTCTCAAGCATTTCCTACCAGCACTGGGTTGGTGCTGGATGAGCTCTGCCACCACTTCTCCCCCGTGCAAGGTCAAAAACCATTCCCCACCTCCCAGACTGGTGGCATTGCCTGGATTCACCCCGCTGATGGAGCACAGCCCCACGTTATAAAGCCCCTGCTCTGCAGGGCCCTGTCTCTGCCACAAATCCTGTCCTTTCCTGCCAAACCCCTGCATGGGGAACAGGAATGTTTCTCCTTTATCTTCTTCCACTTGCACTTCATCTTCTCCCGGGATAAGTGGGAAAGTAGCAGCCTGTGTTCTGTGAGAGGTGAGAATGGTTTGGGTTGGGGGGGACCTTAAAACTCATCCAGTTCCACCCCCTGCCATGGGCAGGGACACCTTCCACTATCCCAGGTTGCTCCAAGCCCCATCCAACCTGGCCTTGAACACTTCCAGGGATGAGGTAGCCACAGCTTCTCTGGGAATTCCATTCCAGCCCTCACCACCCTCATAGGGAGGAATTTCTTCTCAATATCCCATCCAAATCTCCCCATTTCCAGTGGGAAACCATTCCCTGTGTTCTGTCACTCCAGGCCCTTGTCCCAGGTCTCTCCTGCAACCCTTTTAGGCACTGGAAGGGGCTCTAAGGTCTCCCCAGAGCCTTCTCTTCTCCAGGTGAACACCCCCAGCTCTCCCAGCCTGGCTCCACAGGAGATTTTCTCCAGCCCTTGGAGCATCTCCATGGTCTCTGGTGGGGAACCCCAAGTGCTGTGCTGAGCTCAGCGATCCTGTGGATGTGTGGAAATGCAGCAGCAGGACTCTGAGGGAACACAGAGGGAAAAGCTCTTTCTGGAAGGCAGAGGGACAACAGCTTTTCTCCAGCCTTGCCTTCGCAGACCAACAGTGGAGCTCCTCTGGAGAAACCTCCCACCACCCAGCAACAGTGTCGGCTCTGCTTTTGGAAGAGTAATAAAACTTAGAATTGCCAAGATTCCAAGTTTTCCAGCAAAATATGGCCAAGAGAAAGCCAGCTGTGACACCCCTAAAATATGCTGTCTATGGATGCTGGAGGGCTCCATGGAAACTGCAGAACACACCTCTGGTATGTGCAGTCTGTGCATTTTTTTCCAAGATCGGAGCCCATTTTCATGGGATTATAAATCAGCTCTAATAAACATTAATTCTCAGCACAAAACACTCCCTAATAATACATTTTAAAACACATTTTAAAAAATATATATATTCTTGGGGTCATATTTCCACAGGTTCTGCTCAGAGAACTGTTGTCCCACAGTTCTCTGGCCAGGCAGGGCAGGATAATACTGGGAATTCCAAATGAAATCTTGCAGAAAATGGGCTCGGATTCAATAGTCTGGACTCGACCTATAGGAAAATAGGAAAGGGAATGACTGCCCTTGGCAGGTCAGCTTTGATCCTGCTGCTGAACCCTGCAGAGTGTTCACACACCACTGACATGGGTGTGCTGAGTAAACACCGAGGAGCAAATCTGTGCAAGGATTAATGGAATTTCCCAGCATTTTCAGGCTCAGGCACTGGATTTTCAACCCCCCTCAGGAAGTCTGGGAGCACAAATTCCTGCAGGGTGGTAGAATCCACGTTCTTCACCCTTTAGACACTTTCAATAACAGTTTTGGAATCAGCATGGAATTTTGTCTTCTTTTTTTTTTTTTTCCACTCAGAAAATGAGGTCCCCAGAATTTTTCTTGTGAAAAGATTATGGTTTTGCATTATCACAGAATCCTGGAATGGTTTGGATTGGAAGGGATTTTAAAGCTCATCCAGTTCCACCCCCTGCCATGGGCAGGGACCCCTTCCACTAGACCAGGTTGCTCCAAGCCCTGTCCAACCTGGCCTTGGACACTTCCAGGGATGGGCAACTTTCAGCTAGAGACCCTGGGAATCTGCAAAACTACCTACTCCAAATGTGGGCAACTGCAAATTCCTGCTTCCAGTTGTCAACTCCCCCTTTTTTCGCACCCCAGACCTGCCCCTGCACCTTGCTGTGCTTTGCTGGCAGACAATGACTTTGTCCTTGGCTTTGTTGTGTCCTTCCCACCTCTCCAAAAATAGTCTTATTTTTTCCACTTGGAATTTATTTTTAGCCATTACATTCCTTTCATCAAAGCAGGCAGCAAACATATTTAAAGATATTTATCTTCCTTTAGTGGCCTGACTCTGACCTTACACAGAATCACAGAATCCCAGACTGGTTTGGGTTGGAAGGGACCTTAAAGCTCATCTTGTTCCACCCCCTGCCATGGGCAGGGACACCTTCCACTGGACCAGGTGGCTCAGAGCTTCATCCAACATGGCCTTGAAATAAACTGGGAATAAACTCCCTGAAATCCAAGTATTGAATGGGAGTAAAAGTAGCACCACCCTCTCCAGCAGGAAATGCTGCCACAAATTGTCCCAGTTTAACCTCATAGAGAACCTTAACTCATCGTTTCTGTGCTTGGAGGCTGATTTGACTCTGTAAAATCTGCCAAAACTGGGGGAAATGGCACTTTCAGTCATGCACAGGTCTGATTTTCTGTTGGGAATGTTGGTGGCCGCGGTTAAAAAGTACAACTTGCTCTACACCAGTAAGTTTGGAGAAAATGCTTCAAACACAGGAAACACATTTTTGTCTGAATGATGAACAGGTTCATCTCACAGGGACAGTGCCACAGTTTGTGCTAATTGCATGACAAGAATTCCATATAAAAAGGCAAATATCAGGGAGGTTTTCAGTATCCAAACCTCCTCCAAAACCCTCTGCAAGACCCTCCAGGAACAGATGTGAACCAAAGGCAGCAGCTCCTGTTCAATGGCAGCAGCAGCACCTGAGCTGAGTGGGTTTCCACACACAGCAAATATCAGAGTTTGCAGAGAAAAGAGCCAAGAAACAGCAGGGAAAGGTTGAAATTAAAATAAAACTCAATACCCAGAAGCTGGGGAAGGTCAAATAGTGCCACTGCAGCACCATATTTTCTTTCCTTTTGGACACGCTGTGAGCCAGACTTTACAGGAGCAACAGAACTCTGGTGTCATCAGAGTTTTCTGACACCACAGCTCAGGAAATCAGGTCAGTCCAAGCCCCTGCAGAGTCAGCCTTCCCAGGTAGGGCCAGCACAACCCAAATTCCTAAATAAACACAACCCTCTATGCATTAAAAGATGGGAAAGTGTCTCCCAGAAAGCTTCACCTGCCACGCGGCCACTGGAGGTGAGAATGCTGTTGGGATCCCAGGATATGCTGCTGCCCACCCACCATCCCACACCTCTGTCCTGCCTGTCCTCATCACCACGTGCCCTCGGGGACCCCCCAGCAAAGCCCAGGCAGTTCTCAGCTCCCACTTTGGGGCTCTCCTAACTTTTAAGCCATTCCTTAAGCCTCACAGCCTGGTACCTGTTGCTCCCTGGGGATTTTTCGGCCCAGAGGGAGCAATCCCAGGTTGGTCTGATGTTCCTGCATACTCACAAGGGTTTCACTTGGATGAGCTGGTAAAATTGAAAGGAAAGAACAAGAAGAGAAAGTTGAGTTGGAGGAGGAAAAAAGCCTTTTTCCATCACCAGCCCGCGGGGGGTTCCCAAGGTCCCCTCTGTGCTGGCACCAAAACCCTGCCCAGCTACAGCCCCACATCTCCTCCCACTCCATCCCAGTTTAAACACCCTGGGAAGTGCCCTGAGTGCTCTGCCTCATTCCTGCTCTCTTCCCAGCTGGAATTCCCTTTGTGGCATTACAAAGCTCTGGCACAGGTCACCCTCTCCCTCTCAGTCACCCAATGGAGCCTCGGGAATAGTCCCTGGATCCCTCAGCGGCAGCCAGGAGATAAGATGCATTCCTAGAGATTTAGGGACTTGGAGAAGGGGGAGGTCAGCAATTGATGCGGATTTCTTCCAACTCTGGAATCTTGCAAAGGTGAGAAAACAGAACAAACAGAAGAGAAAGGATCTCTGTGATCTGAGAACAAAACAAAGCTGTGGATGATTTCAAATTTCAGTGTTTGCATCATCCCTTTCTCATCTGCCCTTGAGCAAAGACAGATAGTGAAATACCTCTGAAATAAGAAAAAATATTTAAAATTTCAAATGCTGGGCAGTAGCACCAGGTATTTTATCTCAGCAGGACAAAAGGTCCATTAATCATGTGGCACTATTTTATGCACCATCTCTTATCTGCCCATTGCTCCCTGTGCTCCCTTTTACAGGACATCTGTGACAGCAGTAAAATATTGATTCATATTATTATATACCAATGGTCTTCACTGAAATTGCTGTATTATTTAGGAAAACTGGAACACAGGCATGAGTTTGCCCCAGAATGCAGCCAATTCCAGGGTGGGATCTGCCCAGCAGCAGAGCATTTAGGATAAGAAATGGAAAATCCTCTAACAATGAGGAAAAATCATGGAATCACAGAATGGTTTGGGTGGGAAAGACCTTAAAACTCATCTCCTTCCACTGGACCAGGTTGCTCCAAGCCCCATCCAACCTTGGACACTTCCAGGGATGGGGAATCCACAGCTCCTCTGGGCATCCTCTTAAAGTATAAGGCCTGAAGGAAGGTGGGATTTAAGGACACAAGTAGGAGTTAAGACAGAACTACCCAAAATCCCTTCTTGCTTGGGAAAGTGCTGCCAGACCTGTGGAGAACATAACTGAGTAAGACCCTGATTCCTCATTAGCTACAGGAAAAGGTGAATGTTCATTTGCATACTTTAGAGCTCAGCTGACAAGATCCCCCAGTCATCAGTTTTTCAGTGCTTTTATTATGGTTGTTGCTGAATCTCTTGGCAAGAAAGTCCATTCTCTGACACGTTAAATAGAGGGTGTGGTTATGCCTGGATTGGGAACAGGCAGATAAAGCTGATTTTTAGGAATCTCGGCAGGGGAAACCCCAAATTCCTATTTCCCATCAAACAACCACCAGCAGGGCTCGATCCAGCTGCAGAATCCCAGCTCACACCACAAAGGAGACGTTGAGCTCTGGACTCAGCTTAACCTCTGCAACACCACCCCTCTAAAAACGCTTCAAACAGCTTCCCACTGGAAAGGTGATCTTACAACACGTGGGAATTGGTGCTTATGGAGGGGCTTAACTGTATCCTCCAGCAAAGAGCAGCATCCCTGTGGCCATCCCTGGGGAAGCAGCTCCCAGGCTGTGGGGTCACCTCATGGTAAAGCCACATGGAGGATGACGTCCCACCAGGATCCCACCCAGGGGATGGAGATCAAGAGTTGGGATGGGCAACTGCTGCATGGAAACACTGGAAAACAGCCTCAGGGTTATAAATAATGAATAAATAATAAATAATAATTTATCCAGTTAATTAAATAAAACTTAGTTATCCATTTTATTATTAATAAAATTAATTAATTAAAATTGCATAACGGTAAATTAATAATAATTAACCAGCCTTTGCAGTGCTGAGGCTGCAGCGTCCTGAATTATTCCGGGTGCTCACACATGGACACAGGAAAGGGGTGTTGGAATGAACATGGCCACGGTGGCAGGGCTGGGAGGTGCCACCAGACCCTCTGAACCTCCACACATGATCTCAGGAAGTTTGAAGCTATTTTTTGGAGCACTGGGGAGATCCAGGTGGGATTGGGCCCTGCTCCCATGAGAGGGCACTGGCTCCACACACACCCTCCACTGGGAACACACAGAGCTGTCCATGGATAACATGGACCATTTGAATAATGCGAAGTAGGGGCTTGCTGGAAAGAGAAACAGAGTGTTCATGAAGTAATGACCTTCCAAGAGGTGGAGACTGATGAGTTCTGGAGCCATGGCTGTGCCCCCCCCCACGCCTCCTGCTCGTGTCTAAACTTATGCAATGATTTATTTGCATCCTGCACGAAAACAAATGGATGTTTTACATATTTATATCATAAGATAAAGTGATATTTAAGCCCATCAAAGCCACGGCAGATCTGGAGGCGATTACAGCAAGTGTTTGCTTAGCTGAGGTCACGGCGCACTCGGTGCGGGTGAGGCTCCGGGTCTGCTCCGCACATGGGAGTGTGTGAGGAAGGTCAGCACAGGCAGGCACAGGCTCCAAGTCCTGGCTTTCCAAGAGTGTGGACAGTTCAAGCAAAACTGAACCTGGCTCCTTGCATCGGGCCTTGGGACAAAATGTTGGTCAAGGGGATAAACATTGTGCTGGTTTGCAGAATCAGAAGTTGAGTTTGTGGAGTTTAAAGCTTTTTGTCTCTGATGGAAAGGCATTTTGTGTCTGATCTGTAAGTCCTGAGAGGAGCAGCTGGGGGTCTCAGCCTGGAGAAAAGAGGCTCAGGGGGGGACCTTCTCACTCTCTCCAACTCCCTGACAGGAGAGAGGAGCCAGGTGGGAGTCGGGCTCTGCTCCCAGGGAACAAGGGACAGGGCAAGGGGAAATGGCCTGAAGCTGTGCCAGGGAAGGTTCAGGCTGGACATCAGGAGGAAGGGTGGTCAGGCATTGGAAGGGGCTGCCCAGGGAGGTGGTGGGGTCCCCATCCCTGGAGGGGATCCATCCATGGAACAACTGGACGTGGCACTCAGTGCTCTGGGCTGGGTGACAAGGTGGGGATTGGTCACAGGTTGGACTCAATGATCCTGGAGGGCTTTCCCAACCTCAGTGATTCCATGAAACAGGGGAGCAACTCTGTCCAGCAGTTTCTGAAATCTGCCTCAGGACCTGCACAGATCCCATTGTCCTGGAACTATGATTCCCTCAGTTCTCATCCCTCAGCTGAGCTCTGGTGACAGGCTGGACAACTCCTCCTGAGCCACTGGAAGTGGAAAGAAGCCCATTCCAGAGCACCCAAGTGATCCACACTCCAATGGACAGGCAGGCGTTAGTCTGGATCACCTGGACTGCTCACAATCACATCAGAGATTTGAAGGGTGGAAAAAGTAACTGCCAGATTCAGAGAGACACAACGACGACTTCTGGTTTGGGATAATGCTCTGGCAGTTTTTCCAGGTGCAGGTTCAAAGTCCTGGAAGCCAGGGCTCTGATTTGAGAAGCTGAGAGCTGTCTGCAGCACAGGACACAGATCCTTCACTCTGCAGACCTGGCATGCCCAGGGCTGGCCTTAAAGAGATTTTCCTCTTTGGCATCTGAGGTTACACACTGAACCACACAGTTGGTCAGGTGCCCCTGTGGAAATGGGCACAGGATAAAGGGGATGTAACACTTCCCCTTGGAAAGCCCTGCAGTGCTGGTGGCTGGGCAGAGGCTACAAAAGCCAGGCATGACCAGGGATGATCCAGCCCGACAATGTACTGGGATAGACTGGAAATACTGATCCCCTGCCCCCCAGGCTGTGTCAAGAAGACTTTCCCAACATCCACCCCCATGGGAAACCCAGAGCAATGCTGATGCAGAGGGATGTCCCTGGTGCATTCCTTGCCACTTAACTGTCATCCCAGTTTTATTTCTGCCTGCTCCCATTGAAACAGCAAATTCCTGCTCTTATACCAGAGCCCAGCAAAGCCCAACGCTGGAAAAGCCAAACTCTCCCTTAAACAGAGTCAGGGACTTGCCTAATCCTGATTTTCCAGCCTTGCAAAGCCATGTCGTGAGCTGCCACCCTTTCCACTCAGCATAACTGACTGTGCAAAGCCAGCTGGGATTTGCAATCCCTGAGAGAGGCAGAGCTGCTCTGGGATCTCATTCCCAGACACATCTGGGGCCCTGACAGCACCGGCACGACGCAGAACTGCAAACAAGCTGCCGGGCCGGGAACATTCCTCCTTCTGTTTAATGGGATGTTGAAATGAAAACCATATCCTTATCTTCCACCTCTCCTGTCATCCCATCTCCCTGCAACTCATTCCCTTTGCCCAAACTCCTTCTGGCACCCGGGGGGTGCAGGAAGGGCAGCGCTTGTGGTTTGTCTGCACAGGGCATGTCACGTTCACCAGCTGCAACAGCCCAGCAAGCACATCCCTAATGAATCCCGTGTGTGCCATGGAGAAGACAAGAGGCTCCCTCTCCCTCAGCAGCCCGAGCCTTCATCACCATGGCTCCAATGTCAGCAGGATGAAAACACCCTCACCGAGCTCGTTATCAGCCTGTCTTGGGTGGGATTGGAGCAGCCACAGCTGCTGCTCCAAAGAGGGGATTAACCACTGCTGATGGGAGGTCTCCTTTCAAACAGACTCACTGCAGGTGGAAAACCTCCTGACAGCCCAAGAGTTCACAAACCACAGGAATTTTTGGCAAGTCTTTTCCTTAAGTGCCAGCCAAGGTGACTACAGGGCCACTGGCTCAACGCTCCGAACACCTCAGTGATGCTCTGGGATGGACAAGGCCAGGGCACAAAAGCTCTGCTCAGAGCTGCCTCTTCTCCTCTCCTCTGAAAAATGTCCTTGAAAACAGGAAAAGCCTGAAAATTTAACAGAAAAGCTGCAGACTTGTCTTTTTGGTCTGTCTCAGCAGCACGAACAGGTTGGAGCAATCTGTCTGGGTCACAGTCTCTCTACCACGGAAAAGTCATTATTTGGTCTATAAAGGGATTTTGATACCAAATACGTGAAAGAACTAAGACTTCCTGTAGCCAAATTCCTGCATAAAACAGAAAAAAGGCAGGGACTTCAAACAGCATCTTTTAAAAACTTTCCAGCAGATAAATTAAGAGTTGTGTTTTTAAAGAAGCCAAGGGAATTGGGGCTGCCCCACAGCGTTTTGCTGATTTTATTTGGGAAATGTCATGTTTCACACCACCTACACTCACTAAGAAGGGCTCACCAAGAGCTTTAAGCAAATTTATTTGCTTAAATGACAAAAAGGGTGAATCCAGGCTGGATGCAGCCAGGATTGGGGTGCAGATTCTCCACCCCACTTGACACTGAGCCCTGTCATCCTACATCCCAACAGCTCAGGAGACCAAAGATCCATGTCTTCGGATAAGACAGCACTGGTGAAAGCAAGACACGTTTCCCCACTCACAGCAAAACCCCAGTGCTGACTCTGCAAATGTCCCTCTGTCCATCTCTACCCTAAACCCTGTTTTGGGGGAAAACCCTTCTCCTGGAAGGTGCTCTGGTCAAACTCCATCACTCAGACATACCTTGACCTCTCTGCTGAGGCTTTGGGCAAGGCTGTGTGTTGGCACTGAGGGTTTGATGGGGTTTCCTGAGGTGGACACGAGCTGTGTGGGAACAGGATGGAGACCAGCATGCTTGGCTTCCCAATATCCAGGGAAAAGAAAGACCTTTCAGGATCTGCCCTTGTGTTTCCAAGACTTGTTTCACCAGACTGTTCCAGCACAGCCTGTGTTTAACTGATCACACAGGAACACCGCTCAACCACAGTCCATTTGAGATATAAACGGGCAAATGACCTCAAATAAAGGCTTCACATCCATTTCCCCCAACCAATCCAACCCCCTTAACGTGTTCTTGCTCAGCCTCCGTGTTCTTGGCAAGTCTAGTCCTGACTTTCCAACTGCATCCCCCGAACCCTCTGCACAGCCCTCGGAAAAGGACAGATTTCATCATTCTTATCTGAGCTCTGTAGACAACATTTATCTTCCCTGACAGAAATCAGCTTGATTTCCGAACAAGAAGACAAATTAAAAGGCCACGAGGCCCAGGAGGGCCTGGACTGTTTGAGCTGGCGCAGTCAGGGGTGAAGTCCTGGAGCCCAGCATTTGTTTCCAGTTTGTCCCTGTGCACGTGGTGCACTGGGACCGTTCCAACACGTCGGTGCTGGCGGGAGACAGAGCAGATCCAAGCCCTGCACACGGAGCACAGACCTGGGGAGCTGCAAATGTGAGGTCTGGGAGATGGGAGCTCCAAGCCCACCCCATCCCAGCTCCCCCCACCCTCCCCACACCGCTGTGGCCATCCTGGAGCCACGTTTCTGTTGGCTCCTGTGCCGGCTGGGATGCAGGACAGGGATGAAATAATCTTTGGACATGCTGGACATGGACAGCAGGAGTTTGCTCATGGTAGTGCTGCACCAGCAGGTCCCACAGGGCCTGAGGGAAGAGAAGAAAGACTATTTGCTCCCTTTCATGGATGGAGAAATAGCTCACAGTCCATTCTGACCTGGTAAACCCTGTTCAGGATTGCTTCCTCTGCCGTACCATCCTAAATGGTTTGAGTTGGAAGGGACTTTAAAGAACAACTTGTCCCACCCCCTGCCATGGGCAGGGACACTTTCCACTAGACCAGGTTGCTCCAAGCCTGTCCAACCTGGCCTTGGACACTTCCAGGGATGGAGTTGGTGCCCTGCTCAACATGGGAATGATGGAGCACGTTCCTAAAGCCAGCACTGAAAGGGAAGAGGGTTTGGGAAATAATCTTGTTTCCTGCAGGTTTCTGGCTCCCAGAACCAGTCCCAAGCCGGTTTGCAGGGAGCAAACAAATCCCATGCTGGGCACCATATGGTCCAGATACATCTATCAGCTGGGACAATGCAACACAAGTCAGGATTCAGACAGAGCTGGAATCTCCCCATTTGTGGGATAAGTGTGGCAGGGACAGCAAGAGAAACAAAGCAAATTCCCTGCCTGAGCTGGAGATCCTGGTTTTTCAGCCTAGATCCGTATTTTTTAGGGAACCATCTGGCCCTGCAACAGCCAGATTCTGAGCAGGAGGGAGGAGAAGGATAAGAGACACCTGATGCACTCTCTGAGCACTGTGCCTTAGTTAACACCCCTTTTTGCATCAAATCCCTCTTGTTTGACCCAGTCTGAGCTGCTCCCTGCAGCACGAACAGCCTCAACACCCAGCTCGACATGAGTCCATCACACGCTCCGTGCTGTGCCAGAGATCTGCAGCCAGGCAGAGCAGCCCAAAAAACACAGTGTCCTGCCATGGAGAGGGTGTCTCCTCTGACCTTACTCTATCAAAGCTTCCAGGTTTTGTTTGCTTGAACTCTCAATTCCTTCTTTATGGCTCCCAGGAGGTGACACACTCAGCACACACTCTGCTCCCATCGCTCCGAGATCAAACACCCAGACAGGCTCTGCAGGGGCCAAGAGAGCCCTGCCAGCGCCGTGCAAAACAGGTCCTGGTGAAAGCAATTCCCAAGGAAGCAGCCCAGAAGGCTGCCCTGCTTTTACAAAGCCCCTCGGGAGAAGTTTCCAAGCACATTAGTTCCCGCTGAGTGGAGCAGCCTGGGCTGGGTTTATCCCAACGGCAGGTGCAGCGCACGGATCACACCCCCACAGCCAAATCCAGAGCCTGGAGAGGCACCTGGAGGTTTGGCATGTGGAGCCCCAGCAGCACTGAAGTGTTTCTGCCTTTGGCTGAGCTCAGCCTCCAAATCCAGTCATCCATGAGGCCTTTCAGCCAGAGAGCTCCTCCCCTGCCTAACAGAGACCTTTTATTTCACTCTGCAATTAAATGAACTGATCCAAGAGATCAGTTCACTCCAGGGGGTTTTTCTTTCCTTCAGGGTACACTGCCTGGTTTTTGGTTGGCACACATATTTTGCTCACACAACATTCTGGTTGGGTTTTGGCAGCAGTTTTCCAAAGATGTGGAAAGGAGCAGGCACCAAAATGCTCATAAACTGTGCATGAACAACTCAAGCTCCATGGAAAATCTCAGCTGCTACTCCTCCCTGTTGTATCGTGTGCTCTGAGCCCAAAGAGTCCAACCTTTGTAGAGAACTTCCAGCAATGGGTTCCTTCTCCGCCATCCTTTGAAAACAACCATCACCAACCTTGAAGCCAAGATACTTAAATTATCCATGAGTATCTTCTAGTGCTGGGCAGCTGAAGTCCCAGCCTGAGGGATTGCCCTTGGAAACATTTCCAAATAGACAACTCCAAGCAGTGGGAGTTCACCACACTGGCAGAGCCTGACTTAACTCCCCAAATTAGAAGCTGATTTTTTTTTTTTAAGGAGGTGACCTTAAATGACACACTCAGTGCAACACATTAAATCCATCACAGTGCCAAGACTTGACTTCAGCTCTCCTCATTTTTGTTCCCTGATCCCACAGTCTTTTCCTCATGTTTGGTCCCTTACACATCATTGTAACAAGAAGGCAAAGGCTCCATCACACCAACAAGCTCAACTCACTTGTGTTCAGTGCATTCCCTTCCTGCCTGCTCAGGAACCTCAATTTTCCCAACAATGGGTCACATTCCAGCCCCCAACTCCATGAAAATTCCCTCAAGCCAGCCCAAGGTTTGGCTTCTGCAGGGTTTCCATGGGCAGATGTGCAGAGGGGGAAGAAATGAGCTGCTGCCCTGACAGAAAAGCTGAACAAGGCAAGACAACCCCCTACAGAGGTGGCAGTGCCATCCACTGCTGCAGAAGCCAAACTAATAGAAGGAGCTGCCTCAGGCAGGAAATGATTGATGGACTCAACTACCCAGAGGATGGAGCTTGTGGCTTTGGGGACCCCCTGAAGGACAACCTGTCCCTTCCCCTGATCTTGATTAAAAAATTCCATGGGCAGGCATCAATATTTCCCATCAGAGACAAAATGGAGGGATATTGCAGGTAATCCCTGATGCCAACCCCATCCCTGGCAGGAGTTTGCCCAGAATTAGGGGGGAAAGCAAAGGGAGGTCTGTCAGGACCCTCAGTGGCTCCCAGCGAGGAGCTGTGATCCTCACTTGCAGGCCTAGCAGGATGCAGGCCATGGATTTCTGGAATGCCCCTGGGAAGAGCAGCCCTGCTGTGCTTCATGTGGAGCAGCCATCAGTTTTAATGCTATTTTGCAGAAATTCCCACTGCTGATGGGAACAAAAGCCACATCCTGCCATGGCTCCACTGGAGCAGCAGGAAGTGATGATGGACGTTCTGAAGGCACAGAGGCCCTTTACAGAAAGGGAAGAACAGGGAGAATAATCATCCCAGAAGGATGTGGGTCAGGAATATGACATTGCTCAGGAATGGCACAGACAAGAGGGACGCAGCTTCTCTGCAGGTTGGGAACACACAGCACTTCCCACTCACTATTCTCCAGCATTTTTTTCAGGTGTTGAGGTAAAAAAGCAACACTTTAGACCTTTCTCTATTTCTTACAGAGATTCCTGCAAATTAATGATGGTCAAAGCAAGCACAGTCCCAAGTCTGCCCTACCGAACTGAACCAAGGATCACTTGGCATAAAAATGATCCAAAAATCTGTATTTAAAAAAATTAACCCTTATTTAAAGTCCAATCACAGCACCCCAACAGCATCATCAGCAACTTCAATCCATTTCCAGGACACTCCTCATGTCTCCCCATTTCACTGGGACTTCCAGGGTTACCTCCACCCTGCCCAGTGCTCGGGGTTCACCAGACTGTGGCAGCTCCAGTGTTGCTGGAGTGTCCAAATTCATGGAATACACATTTCTCCCTCCCTGCCCCAAGAACTTAATGCCTGGAGTAAAAGCAAAACTTCGTAGTGAGATTGGGGTTGGTCTCTTCTCCCAGGGAACAAGAGACAGGACAAGAGGAAACAGCCTCAAGTTGTTACAGGGGAGGTTTAGTTGGATACTGGGAAAATTTCTTCATGAAAAGGGCTGTCCATTGCTGGCACAGCTGCCCAGGGCAGTGGTGGAGTGCCCATCCCTAGAGGGATTTAAAAACCGTGTGGATGTGGCACCTGGGGACAGGGGTTAGTGGTGGCCTTGGCAGTGCTGGGGGATGGTTGGACTCAGTCTTGGAGCCTTTTCCAACCCAAATGACTCTGTGGTTCTACAGCAAAAGAATAAACCATGTCTTTGGGTCAGCGTGGTCACCAACACCCCACTGCATTTGAAGTACCAGCTCAGCCCAAGCCTGATCCTGCAACAAACCATTCCCAGCCTCTTGGAAGGGTAGTCAGCCCTTCCCCAAAATTGACTGAGGTGTATCCACAAAACACTCCATCAACTGAGCTCTGACCCAGGAATGCCAAGGCCGAGGAGCAGGGACTGCCTCGTTTTTGCTTTTTAAGGGCTTTTCTCCTGTTGTTGGACATGTTGCTTTGTTTATCCATCTGTTTGCAATTCTGCTGAGGTTTGGGAGTTTTATAGTTAATGAGGAATTGCTTGAAGCACCCCAAGCTATTATGAGTGGGAGAAGGGGTGGGGGCTCTTGGAAGCTGTTGCTGTGGAGAGCTGAGCACAGCGTATTTCCTACAAGGCACTTTAGGTTAGAGTCACAGCACTGGAGTCCTCCAGGGGATCTCACAGAAGTCTCTGCTCAGCACAGATGTCCCCATTTCCCTGCTTCTTTACTCAAAAGGCCTTCCAGTTGGATCCATCCCTCCTGGCCCAATTCATCCCAGTGCCACCTGGATGGGGATGGTTTCCCATCCTGCATCACCAGCCCCTCAAATGCCTTGGGTTTGTTATACACCCTGAAACCCGCTCACCACTGGTCCTGTGCTACTGTGAAAGGGAAGGATTCATTGAGTTTATTACAATATAAAAACTAGAACTGTGATTCAAGATGAGGAATGGAAAGATCCTCAGCAACCCACGCACTAGTTTGGCTCCCATTGACTTCTCCATTTGGATCCCACCCAGCTGTAAAGCTGTCTGGTAGCTCCCAGAGCTCCCCAGGGAGGACTGATCCTACTCAAGTCCTTATCCTGGGTGTAGGATCAGCACAGCCTGTCCTTTTCTAACCATTCTCTCCCTGTGGATCAACTCTTGATCCAAATCTCACTGGCCTGTGGTTTCCTCTGCTTCATGAGCTTGATACTGAACCAAAATATGTTGGTTCTATTTGTTGAAGGATTAATCCTCTCCCTGCCTGGCTCTGGGAACGCTCGTGCCCCTCGGTCATGGTTACACTGAGTCACTTCTTGGCCAGACACAAGCAAAACTCTGCTGAATGGACCAGCAAAGCCAAAGTCCCAGCTTGGGCCTTAATTTGATGACAAACAAATCATTCATCTGCTGTGACTGAAGTGTTCGCAACAGAGAGAGAAGAAAAGGTCCAGGCTCTGTGCACAGCCCTTTCCCTTTGGAAACTGTCCTTCCCACCACGGAGAGCACTTGTGACTGTCACCTCTGTGCTTTGCACAGCTGTGTGGGACAGCAATGACCTTGAGATGCTTCATATGGCAGTAATATGGGAACTTGGGGTTGAATAACCTCAGATTTGGGGGGGTCTGAGATTGAGCAACTCTGGGGTGTTTTATTGTTTTAAAAATTGGGCAAAATGCTGCAGTATTATCCATTGGGAGCAAATCCCTGGGAGGTATTCACTGCTGGAAAGGGATGGGAAGGATGCTGCTGGGTCCGAAATTCTCCTTTAGCATCTCTACAAGGGTAGAGGGGATGGAGGAGGTCACAGCTCTTAGTGCACAAGCAATGAACCACCTGCACAACTCACTTCAACACATCCATGGCTTCTGGGCAATGTGGGTGAAAGCACTGCAGCTCAAAATAACACACTAAAACTGCTAAAAGCACAGAAATGCCGGATCACGGAGTTGGAGGGATTCCATGAGGGAATATTAACCTGGCTTCATTTTAGCCACCAGAAACTGGGCATCTGGGTACACCAGAGCTGCTACAGGAACAGAGGTAAGTCATAAGTAACAGGGCAGAAAGAAACAAGAGGGGCAAAGAACAGACACACTTTTGGCTGAGACCTGGAAGGAGGTGAAGGCAGATGCTGCTCCAGATGGCAGGAGCAGGAAAGAACAAACACTGGCAGAGCCAGGAGTTGGACTCAATGATCCTGACAGATCCCTCCCAACTCAGCATGTTCCATGATTCTGTGACATACTGTCACCTGCTCCCTGGCTCTGTCTGGAGCTGGTTGGGCTTTATTTTGCCAGGAATTAACAGGACAAAAGAAAAACAGCAATGTAGCAGTGAAGTGGAGCTTTCCCCATCAGTGGGAAGGAGACAAAGCCCCTCCCTGGAGCCCAAGGCAAACCCCAGGGCTGAAGGGCAACCTGAGCCCCCTCTTGTCCCAGCCCCCTGTACTCAACACCACTGTCACAACACAGCCCACCTATCCCAGAGCAATTCCTGCTGGATGCTCTGTGTGGAGTGCTGAGGAACACCCAGGAGGGCAGGATATGGGCAGGTTTGGTGTGACTGGCAGCTGTCAGGGCTGCAGCTACACTCACCTTTGACCCTGCAGCCCCTGAAGGATCCAGTGGGATCAACAATCCATCCATCCCAAGCTCCTGCAAAGCCTCCTCAGCAGCCCTGGGGTTCCTCTTCCAGGAGGTTCCTGGCAGCCTGTTGCAAACACGTTGAGGCAGCACCAGTGGGTGGGAGCCAGGGTGGGCTCTACATGTTTTGGAGACTGTTTTTCATGGTTTTTCTGGGGTGTTGAAAGAAATCCTTTCTTTCTCCTGCCTCTGGGAGCTCATGGAGTACAACAGGGTGCTGCTGGAGCTCTGGAGCTGATTAAATCCAAGCTCAGCAGTTGGAGAAGGCTCGCTGAGCTTTATTGGTGATGTCAGCAGCACGGAGGTGTCGGCTCAGCAGCTTTCCCTGGCTCTCCATGGGCTGCAGAATTCCCAGAGGGTCCCTCTCTGGATATCTGGATGGTTATTCCCAACCACCAATCCCTCAGTGTTGTGCCCATGCTGTCCGTGTAAGGATGGGGTGGCACCAGGGCAACAGAGGCAGCACATCCCAGGAATGACCCCGCACTCACAGCAGGAGCGGAACGGTTGCTGGGAGAGGTCAGCGTGGGGGACTTGTAAAAAACTGGCCTCCATGACTCACCAAAACAAGGGTTACATCAGAGCCTGGATCCAACCTCTTGTCCCAAATCCCAGGCCTTTCCCATGCAAGGTTCTGCCTGACACAGAGCAGGAGCATGTGGGAAACACAAGGCTGTTTCGCAAACTGGATCCATCTGTTGGGTGTCCCAGTACACCCCAGCTTATCAAATAAATCCTCCCTACATTTCCCACTCCCACTGAGCAAGTGGTTTTCCAGATGGCACCAAAAAGAGAGAAGCAGACACCAGCTGGATGCAGTGATGGAGCTGCCCCTTCTCTTGACTTGCTCGTGTCACCTCCTGGCCAGGCCTTTCCTACATGAACAGGGGTAACTCCAGAGAGACCTCCAAGCTGTGCAACCGACTGAAACAGGGAAAACCAAACGTAAGAACCCTTTTTTTTCCTGCTTGGATCCAGCAGAGGGAGGTTGATGTAAAAAGCACCAAGAACTCAAACAGAGGGAGAAGGTTCATTCCCTGCCAGTTGTGTTGTTCAAATCCAGCTCATCCTCGGCAGGAAAACAACACCCAAAGCCAAGACCATCCCTACATACACACATCCCTATTTGCATTTTTCCAGGAGATCCCAAACTGTGCCCACACCCACCCATGGGAGTTACCCTTGTTGGAGTTACCTTTGGGGACACCTCGTGCCCACCCTGTGCTGTCACCACGAGGCAGGAGCTCATCAGAGGCCTCTGTGGCTCCTCCCTGATCGTGATTAATGTTATTAGAATCATTATTAATGATTTTTAACCCGCTGCTGAGGAGGTGAGGCCGGCAGGGCTGTGGGGAACAGCTGTCTCCCATTAAATCCCCATCGTGGAATCATTTTCCTCTGGAAGGCCACAGCCAACTCTGAACTCTGTCTGGAAGGCCGCGGTGCCATTGTGTGAAAGGAAAGGAAAGGGGGAGAAAACAAAAAGAATAAAGAGTTCAAAATCTCCAGAGGTGATTAATTTATCATCTGCTTCTTGCTAACGTGTGTCCATGGGATGAACCCGTCACAAGACAGGGGAAGAACCAGCCTTTGGAAAGCCAAGCTGGAGATCTCCCCAAATCCCTGAGGAAAACAACTATCTGCTAATCTCAGTCTCCAGGCCAGCACTGAATATCCATTAGACTGGGGCAAAGCCAAACTCCAGCTCTAGGCCTCTGCTTTTCCTTTTTGGGATGGTTCTGTGCTGGTTTTTAGTGACTCTGCAGCACCAAACGTGTGTCTCACCCGCTCACACACATCCAAAGCCCGGGGCCACCACGACCTCGGAGGCGCAGCCCAGATTTTCAAGGTCTCCAGAGGACAGAAGCTGATTAACCCCTCCAACACATCTTCCTCAGCCCTCTAAGAGCTGTGGAGATCTTCCAAAGCAGGAATTCCCCAGTGGAGCAGACCACACAGATGTAACCAGCTGGAAAAAAGGGCTTGAATTTTTTATATATATATTTTCTTATGGTGTTGTTTTAACCTGCAGACAGTAATTCTAGGAGGTGCTGCTCATCTCCTTACATTTCCTTCTGCCCAATCTTAAATGACATCCAGAAAACCCTCCCTGCTCCCTCTTGTCACCGATACAAACCACAAAATCTAAGCTGTGAAGCCCACAAAGGTACCAGCTTCAGCATCCCCCACAGCACAAGACCAGCCTCACCTCACCCACAGACTACAAGTGTCCCAAAACTCTCCTTTCTGCATGGAATTTTAGCTCATTTTTAAGACAGCAGTTGCATAAGCACTTTTACATGTGGTTACTTGTAAAACTTGGCCCAAGGTTCTCCTCAACACGGCTCAAGTGTTATTTTAGGGGGGAGGGAGGTTGTAGACACTGAAAAACCAGACCTATACAAGTTTCAAATAAGTCTTTTTTTGTCCTGAAGACTAAAAGTACTGGAGTTTCAATCACTGCTATTTTATGGAATAGCACCTGGGAGAAGGTTTAACCCTCTGAATAAGCAATACCTTAAAAAAAAAGGAAGTTTATTAGTTCTATTCTTTAGAGGAATATAACTGGATTATTAACAGCATTGGGGATTATTAAAAACTGCTGAAAGCAAATTAAAAACTAATTCTGTTCTCACCATTTCCTGACTTCTTGTGCTTTTCCCAACCTGGAGTGTGAGGTGCTGCAGAACTGTGGATGGGGCATATTATGGAAAGGTGCTTCAAGTGTCTTCCCTACCACTGACAACTCAAATTTTCCATTTCTGCTTAATTCCTTTTCTTGTCCACAAATTCTGGAGAAGGAAACAGCGGGAGCTCCCAGAGCCACAGGAAAAGGGGTTAGATTTCCCCCCCCCCAATTTGCATGAAATACCCCTTTTTATGTATAAAATAGTTTTTATAAAATAGAAAAGATGAGAAATCCAAGCTCTTGTGAGCAAGGAAAAGTGATCACTAGGAAGAGACTCAGCAAATTAACTCCTTCTTGTTAGAGCAGAAACTTGTCATTAAACCTGGGATTAAACATCATTAAATACAAGAAGCCCAATACCAAACTTGAGCAGGAGAATAATTAACACCCAGCCCTGGTGTTGCTCCTTCCCACCCTGTCCTTTATGGTTTTGTCAACTTACACAAATGACATCATTAGTAAAGCACTAATTACTTCTCTTGCAAGATGCAAACAAACCCAGGCTCCTCTTCCATCCAGGATGGTGGAGAGAGAGTAAACAATGGAGAAAAGATTCCTCTGCTCACCTTGCCTTTATGAAATACCTCTGCACATCCCTGGGAACTCCCTTGCAGGGGATATGCATTCTCCAAAGGTAATTTCACATTCTGTTGCAGTTCCAAAGTTTTTTTTAAAGGATGTGACATAAAATCGACTAACCTTGAACCCCTGTGGGCTGAGAGCTCAGGTCACTCCACAGATCTCTCCCTCCTGAAGGAGTTTCCTGCAGGAAACCTTTTTTTCCCAGCAGAAGAACCAAATTGCCTGAGAAGGACCAGAATGGGTTTGGGTGTTAACACAGCTCTGCTAGGACAAAGCTCCACCTCAAACATTAAAATAAAGAAAGGGGGTTTAGAAACAATTAGAATCAGGTGATTTCTATTAAATTCTACAGGATTTTTCCTGGGCTGTTGTTTTCAAGACGTGCAGGATCTCCTGAGCCCGGACACGCAGGTGCCCCGCGTTTGGGGAGCACAGAAACCCCCTTAACAACCCACAGGTGCAAACACTCTGCCACCTCCACATGATTGCTTTTCACCTCTTTGCATTCACCAAAACAAGGTTTTGCAGCAAAGATGCCATTCCTTGTAGAAATATCCCGTCTGTGGGATCTGGAGAGCAGGAGATGTTGCTTTTCCCCCATGGCTTTCACAGCCCCTGTGATGGTAACACAAAAAGACACCACGGTCTGTGCTGGCAGGTGGATCTGCAGCTCCATATGGAAAAACTATGGGAGCATCAGGTGTTCCCAGGATATAGAACGTGAGAGGATGGAAAATTCACACTCTCCAACTATTTTCTTTATAAAATCCAAGTCACCCAGAGTTGAGCAAAAATGACCCCAGGCCCTTTGGTGCCGTCTGGAAGAGGATGCTGTGTGGTTTTCCTCTTCTTCTGTAGAGAATAAAGGGAAGGATTGGCTTTGTGTCCAGCCAAGTGTAAGGTCTCTGTGATGTCTGGAAATAAGGATTAACAGAATTCCCTAGGGAGGAAAAGATGAATTCCCCAAGCTCACCACTCCACTCTCCTCCTTCCTTGTGCTTTTCTCACTCACAAACCTTTCCAGGCAGGAGCTTGAGGGAGCAAATTTCGGGGGTCCTGAGCCAGACCCCAGTGACAGCACAAAATGCTAAACCAGAGCGACTCTCCCAGCCTTGTTTTCTGGCCTGAGGCCACTGAAGCAGCTGGAAGATGTTTATTTACCAAGATAATTATGAATTTAGTAAGGTAAAAGAGATGGCAAAGGCAGGAAGCCCCAGGCCAGCTCAGGGAGGGGGAGATGGGGCTTGGGGGGGACCCCCCAGCAGGGGCAAAGCACTGAGAGCTTGGGGTCCACCCTGGCATGGGGGACGATCTGCTGCCAAACTGCCTTCACAACAGAAGCCCTGCAAAACAAAATATACAGTGCAATTAAGGTGCACTTTGGGAAAACAAAGCTCTGCTTGGGAGGCACTGGAAGATCAGCCAGGAAAAGCCAAGGCTGGAGCTGCAGGAGGCTGCCAGGACGAAAATGAGCATTTATTTAGTAGCCAAAGAAGTCTTTTCCTTTCTTTTCTGTTCTTATAAAGATTACAAAGCTCAGTCTGCAGAATGCTGGGGGGATCAGAGAGTTAACCCAGGTCATTTCTCGGTAATGGTTGGACTTTGTTAATGGTCTTGCAAATGTTAATTATTGGACTTGATGATCTTAGAGGTCTTCTCCACCCTAAATGATTCCATATTAACACACACACTCTCTTTTTTGTATCAAGTATGTCCTAGTGAAAGCCCCTCCCATGACTCTGGGGGCAGATGAGCAGCAGAGTCACCACATCCAGGCCTGGAGGGAACAGCAAGGACAAGAACTGCCACTTCCAGAATCCCTTTAGTTCTAGAAATCAAGAGATCCAAGGCTCAGTCTAAAGTGCACCAGTGCCAGCTAAAAAAGAACTGGTTTCCATCTTTCCAAGGGTCCCAAAAAGCTGGAGAACTGGATAAAAGCCAGGAATGACTCCTCCATCCTGGAGTACCTCTGCTGAAAGAAGTGTAATGTAGCCACTCACGTGGCTCCATCCAGGGACAAAGTGGGGGATAATCCAGCAGAACTGGGGTGGAGCCTTTATCTCCCTGTTCTCCCATCCATTTTCCTGTTCTTTCAGCACCCACACCCCTGTGTGGGATCTGCTTTGATCATTTAAGTTTTTACTGTGTAATCACCAATAATAATTTCTCCCCACGAGGACTATCAGGAATGTTTGCAAAGTGATTTCCCACCCCCAGGAGACCCTGCAACTGGATACCTCGTGTGCTAACCCCCAGATTTTCTCCACTCCAGTATATCCAGGGGCCCAAGGCCTCAAGGAAATTAACAATCCAAACAAATTCTGCTGAGGTTTAAAAGATGAATTCTTTTAATAACACTGCACTTAGGTTGGATTCTGGGCTGGAGACAGCTCTCTGCAAAATCAGGCAAAACAGCCCAAAGAAAGAGGGGTTTGACCAAACTTCAGCTCAACTGTCACGTAGTTTTCTGCCCTCCTTCCCTTGCAGTGCTGATTAACCAGATTATTTATGTCCAAGCACGAGTTCAGTCGCTTTTCCTTCTCCAGAAGCTTGTTCTTTCCACGAGTTCCAGAGAAAAATGAAAGTGACGATTAAAAATAGAAGAAAAAAATAAATAAATTTGCTATCTCCAATGGCTTTTGCTTCTGGCAGTTTCAGAGCTGTTCCTTGTTTTGTTTGCTTGATTTCTTGCCTTTCTGTCTCCCTCTTCTCAAGAGTGAACTGCAAAGGTCAGACACTACCACGCTCTGAGTGTCTCCTGCAGCAAGAGCTGCTCTCAGATCTTGGCAGACACAGACACCAGACAGTTCCTTGAGCGAGGTCACAGTCCAGGCTCGGGAAGATCCTCCCGGAGCAGCACGGCGGGAGCAGCACATGGGAGCCCTGAGTCACAGGCTGGGAGCTGCTCTGGCCCAGCTGGGTGTGAGATGCTGAGCTCCCAGGGAGGGGGCACATCCAGGGGTAAATAAATTTGCAAAGTGTCCGTGGTGGGAGAGGAAAAGGAGCTCAGCTGCTGCACAGAGAGAGGGAACCACATAAAACAGTTCATGGGTGAGGAAGAAGTTTCTGAACTGAGAATCCCAGAAGCAGAGAAACACAGAATCACAGAATTATTTAGGTAGGAAAAGCCCTCCCAGACCATCGAGTCCAACCTGTGCCCGATCCCCACCTTGTCACCCAGCCCAGAGCACTGAGTGCCATGTCCAGTCCTTCTTTGGACACCTCCAGGGATGGGGACTCCACCTCCTCCCAGGGCAGCCCCTTCCAATGCCTGAGGACTCTTTCCATGAAGGAATTCTTCCTGCCCCGGATCTTGCTGGGAAAGGGGAGGTTCAGCCATCATTGCTGGAGTCCTTTAGAGCATCTAGTGTGTTTTATCTCCAAATGGATTCCAACCATAGAATCATGGAATGGTTTGGGTTGGAAGGACCTTAAAGATCATCTCATTCCATGCTCTGCCATGAGAACCTTCCACCACAGAATCACAGAATATCCTGAGTTGTAAGGGATCCATCAGGATCATCCAGTCCAACTCCTGGCCCTGCACAGGACACCCCAACAATCCCCCTCCGTCCCTGAGAGCGTTGTCCAAACGCTCCTTGACCTCAGTCACTGAACAGTTAAATTAAAACTTGTGTCACAGACCACAGTTCTACAGTGTCACATCCCCCTTTCCCAGCTGTGGAGGGTGAGAACTTGCTGGAGCAGCACAGGTTTGTCTCCAGGCAGCTAGAAGTGAAGCACAGCTCCAACCTGGTCCCAAACTGGAAGCAGATGGTTGCTTGGGGCTGCCAGCCCACCCTGCTTCTCTGCTGAAGGTCACTCCTACCCCAAAGCACTTCCCCCCTCTCCAGGACTCCCAAAGTTCCAAAAGCTAAAAGAAACCAGCTCCCCCTGCCCCGGGCTCTCTGCTTTGGTCTCAGCCTGGCACAGATCCTGGAGCAGCAGTTTGGGATCTTCTAGGAAAGGAAAAAGCTGTTGCTGTCAGATCCAGCTCCTTCCCAGCTCTCCATGATGAAGTGACAGCTGCCTGCACACCCCAAGTTCTCATTGCTGTGGTTTATCCCCAAACTCCCACACTGGTCCTTCAAGGTCTGTGAAGGAGAAAACCTTGGCACTGTCCCTGTTGGCTTTTCTGAATTTCAGTTTTTCTAGGTGAAAAAATATTTTAAAAACTTGTTTCAAAACCCCTGCACTGCAAAGTGCTGCTGTGAGGGACCAGTGTGACCCTGGGCTGCACAGGACAGCAAAGGGGTCAGCTCCAAAGTTCAGGATCTGCTCAGCAGCTTGGCATCAGCCAAGGTAAGAGTTGTCCCAATGGCAGTAAAGAGCCCCCCAGTTTGGTTCCTCCATCACTGTCTATTCTGGGTGACAGCCAAGCCCCAAATGGAACTGGTGGCAGAAGACTTACACCTGAAGATGCCAAAATTTTGTATTAGCAGGCTGAGGGGACCTTCTCACTCTCTACAACTCCCTGACAGGAGGGGGGAGCCAGGTGAGGGCTGGGCTCTGCTCCCAGGGAACAAGGGGCAGGACAAGAGGAAATGCCACAAGCTGTGCCAGTGGAGATTCAGGTGGAGTATCAGAGAAAATTTCTTCACAGAAAGGGTGTAAAGCATTGGAACAGGCTGCCCAGGGCAGTGGTGGAGTCCCCATCCCTGGAAGTGTTCAAAAAACATGTGGATGTGGCCCTTGAGGACGTGGTTAGTGGTGACCATGGTGGTGCTGGATTAATGGTTGGACTTGATGGTCTTAAAGGTCTTTTCCAACCTTAATGACTCTTAAATTGTCTCTGTGTCACATCCTCCCATGGCCAAATGCCTCACTGGGAAGGAGGAACATGGAGTACTGGGAACCACGTGCAATGTGGAAGGGACAGTGGTTTTGGTGGCCCTTGCAGTGCCACAGAGAGGGGGGAATTCCATGCTCTGGGAAGGTGATGACCACAGATGTCAATGCTGGGAGCCCTGGGAAGGACGTGTCTCCACAGGACAGGACAGCTCTGTGTGTCCCATCTCCTGCCATGGCCCTCCCTCCTGCCATGGAAAAGGATCCTCAGCAGGAGCTGAAATCCAAACTGGTGTTGATGAATTATAAAATGTAGGGAAACACTTCCCATTTTGTTAATGAGTAAAACAGGACCATGGAATGAAGATAAAAAGGGAATTCAGCTGGATGCATTAGACTGTTAATTGAGTGGAAGCTTTCACAGCTTGAAGTGAAAAACTGTTCTGGGAACACATGAAATCAAACCAAACCAAACCAAATTGGAAGTGGATTGCAGGAACCAGCTCTATCTTAATAAGAGAATGGACTAGACCAGACCTAGAAGGGCTTAGACGATCTGATAATGATGAGAAGAGACACAAAAATCATGGAAACAGTGAATTTTGAGGCCTGTACTTCATCCCTTGCCCTATTAAAGAGCCACATGTTGAGCTACTGCTACAAGTAGCTAAAACTAAGCTTAAAGTACTGGGAGGAGTTGACTGAGTGTAGCTGGTCTTGGCTTCACTTCCCTGCCATAAAAACAAGTGAATTTAAAACACAGGATGAAAAGAG